>NC_079189.1:606177712-606397712 GCF_029499605.1 Hyla sarda
CTCAGCTACATGTACATTACACATATACAGCTCTGCTGTGTACACATACAGCTCAGCTACATGTACATTACACATATACAGCTCTACCGTGTACACATACAGCTCAGCTACATGTACATTACACATATACAGCTCTACTGTGTACACATACAGCTCAGCTACATGCACATTACACATATACAGCTCTACTGTGTACACATACAGCTCAGCTACATGTACATTACACATATACAGCTCTACCGTGTACACATACAGCTCAGCTACATGTACATTACACATATACAGCTCTACTGTGTACACATACAGCTCAGCTACATGCACATTACACATATACAGCTCTACTGTGTACACATACAGCTCAGCTACATGTACATTACACATATACAGCACTACTGTGTACACATACAGCTCAGCTACATGCACATTACACATATACAGCTCAGCTACATGCACATTACACACATACAGCTCTACTGTGTACACATACAGCTCAGCTACATGTACATTACACATATACAGCTCTACTGTGTACACATACAGCTCAGCTACATGTACAGCACTACTGTGTACACATACAGCTCAGCTACATGCACATTACACATACACAGCTCTACTGTGTACACATACAGCTCAGCTACATGCACATTACACATATACAGCACTACTGTGTACACATACAGCTCAGCTACATGTACATTACACATATACAGCACTACTGTGTACACATACAGCTCAGCTACATGCACATTACACACATACAGCTCTACTGTGTACACATACAGCTCAGCTACATTACACATATACAGCTCTACTGTGTACACATACAGCTCAGCTACATGTACATTACACATATGCAGCTCTACTGTGTACACATACAGCTCAGCTACATGCACATTACACATATACAGCTCTACTGTGTACACATACAGCTCAGCTACATGTACATTACACATATACAGCTCTACTGTGTACACAAACAGCTCAGCTACATGTACATTACACATATACAGCTCTACTGTGTACACATACAGCTCAGCTACATGTACATTACACATATACAGCTCTACTGTGTACACATACAGCTCAGCTACATGCACATTACACATATACAGCACTACTGTGTACACCTACAGCTCAGCTACATGTACATTACACATATACAGCACTACTGTGTACACATACAGCTCAGCTACATGCACATTACACATATACAGCTCTACTGTGTACACATACAGCTCAGCTACATGCACATTACACACAGCTCTACTGTGTACACATACAGCTCAGCTACATGCACATTACACACATACAGCTCAGCTACATGTACATTACACATATACAGCTCTACTGTGTACACATACAGCTCAGCTACATGCACATTACACATATACAGCTCTACTGTGTACACATACAGCTCAGCTACATGCACATTACACACAGCTCTACTGTGTACACATACAGCTCAGCTACATGCACATTACACACATACAGCTCAGCTACATGTACATTACACATATACAGCTCTACTGTGTACACATACAGCTCAGCTACATGTACATTACACATATACAGCTCTACTGTGTACACATACAGCTCAGCTACATGTACATTACACATATACAGCTCTACTGTGTACACATACAGCTCAGCTACATGCACATTACACATATACAGCTCTACTGTGTACACATACAGCCCAGCTACATGCACATTACACACAGCTCTACTGTGTACACATACAGCTCAGCTACATGCACATTACACACATACAGCTCAGCTACATGTACATTACACATATACAGCTCTACTGTGTACACATACAGCTCAGCTACATGCACATTACACATATACAGCTCTACTGTGTACACATACAGCTCAGCTACATGCACATTACACACAGCTCTACTGTGTACACATACAGCTCAGCTACATGCACATTACACACATACAGCTCAGCTACATGTACATTACACATATACAGCTCTACTGTGTACACATACAGCTCAGCTACATGTACATTACACATATACAGCTCTACTGTGTACACATACAGCTCAGCTACATGTACATTACACATATACAGCTCTACTGTGTACACATACAGCTCAGCTACATGCACATTACACATATACAGCTCTACTGTGTACACATACAGCTCAGCTACATGTACATTACACATATACAGCACTACTGTGTACACATACAGCTCAGCTACATGCACATTACACATATACAGCACTACTGTGTACACATACAGCTCAGCTACATGTACATTACACATATACAGCACTACTGTGTACACATACAGCTCAGCTACATGCACATTACACATATACAGCTCTACTGTGTACACATACAGCTCAGCTACATGCACATTACACATACAGCTCTACTGTGTACACATACAGCTCAGCTACATGTACATTACACATATACAGCTCTACTGTGTACACATACAGCTCAGCTACATGTACATTACACATATACAGCTCTACTGTGTACACATACAGCTCAGCTACATGCACATTACACACAGCTCTGCTGCAGACATATATAACACACACATACACAGCTCTGCACCACGCACATCACACACACACAGCTCTGCTGCATACACATAACTTCAGCTCATCCAGCAGCGATCACAACCAGCACAGCAGAGTCCTGCATACACTGAGCAGATGAGCCTAGAGCAGCAGCCCCTGATCATGTGACTCCTCCTCCTCCATGTGACTGATGACATCATCACAGGTCCTGTAAGCACATTGGTCCTTCTCAGCTACAGGTACGTGTGTATATTCACAGATCCGGAGGGATTTTTTCTATATATCTCAGTGTTGAATATTCATCAAATCCTGTTCTGAGTTAAAGTTAAAGTTGACCTCTTTAGGTCTCTTCTCACGTACAGAATTCTGCGCAGGATTTCAAGCTGAATTCAATTATTTAATTTACATTGAAATCTGTAGCAGAAAATCTTGGGCATCAAATCTGCGCAAAATACTGTGCGTGTGAATACACTATTAATGGCCATAATGTCAGTCTGTCACCTAGATTTAGGAGGATGTCCTATACCGACAGACTGACAACAACCCCCATCATTACACTACAGACCATATAAGAGATTACATACAGTTATATCAGGTGACTGACAACAACCCCCATCATTACCACTACAGACCATATAAGAGATTACATACAGTTATATCAGGTGACAACAACCCCCATCATTACACTACAGACCATATAAGTGATTACATACAGTTATATCAGGTGACAACAACCCCCATCATTACCACTACAGACCATATAAGAGATTACATACAGTTATATCAGGTGACTGACAACAACCCCCATCATTACCACTACAGACCATATAAGTGATTACATATAGTTATATCAGGTGACAACAACCCCCATCATTACCACTACAGACCATATAAGAGATTACATACAGTTATATCAGGTGACTGACAACAACCCCCATCATTACCACTACAGACCATATAAGTGATTACATATAGTTATATCAGGTGACAACAACCCCCATCATTACACTACAGACCATATAAGAGATTACATACAGTTATATCAGGTGACAACAACTCCCATCATTACACTACAGACCATATAAGTGATTACATACAGTTATATCAGGTGACTGACAACAACCCCCATCATTACACTACAGACCATATAAGTGATTACATACAGTTATATCAGGTGACTGACAACAACCCCCATCATTACACTACAGACCATAGAAGAGATTACATACAGTTATATCAGGTGACAACAACCCCCATCATTACACTACAGACCATATAAGAGATTACATACAGTTATATCAGGTGACAACAACCCCCATCATTACACTACAGACCATATAAGTGATTACATACAGTTATATCAGGTGACAACAACCCCCATCATTACACTACAGACCATATAAGAGATTACATACAGTTATATCAGGTGACAACAACCCCCATCATTACCACTACAGACCATATAAGAGATTACATACAGTTATATCAGGTGACTGACAACAACCCCCATCATTACCACTACAGACCATATAAGAGATTACATACAGTTATATCAGGTGACTGACAACAACCCCCATCATTACCACTACAGACCATATAAGAGATTACATACAGTTATATCAGGTGACAACAACCCCCATCATTACACTACAGACCATAGAAGAGATTACATACAGTTATATCAGGTCTTCTCTGATCGGGATCGGTCACTTTCCTTTTTCTTCTTCAGCTGAGACCGCCATGATGATTTCTTCCAGCTATGACTAATCTCTGGAGAACATGGCAGGAAAAAACATTTTTCAAATTACTGTAATAATGCCCCCTTATTATAGTGGGTAGTAGCAGAATTCCCCCACATTAGGTTGCCAGCAGATTCCACCCACAGTAGAGCAGCATTGTCCCCCACAGTATAGCAGCAGCGTCCCCCATAGTAGGCAGCAGCAGTGTCCCCCATAGTGGGCAGCAGCAGTGTCCCCCACAGTAGAGCAACAGTGTCCCCCATAGTAGGCAGCAATGTCCCCCATAGTAGGCAGCAGCAATGTCCCCCATAGTAGGCAGCAGCAATGTCCCCCATAGTAGGCAGTATGTAGGTATATATAGCTATGTGTGTATGTATATATGTCATGATTCGGCTGGCTGGAGGTGGATCCTCTGTGTCAGAGAGGGATTGGCGTGGACCATGCCGGCGGAACGGTTCTAAGTTGCTACTGGTATTCACCAGAGCCCGCCGGAAAGCGGGATGGTCTTGCAGCGGCGGTAGCAACCAGGTCATATCCACCGGCAACGGCTCAACCTCTCTGACTGCTGAGATAAGCGCGGTACAAGGGATAAGGCAAGACCAGGGTCGGACGTAGCAGAAGGTCAGGGCTGGCAGCAAGGATCGTAGTCAGGGGCAACGGCAGGAGGTCTGGAACACAGGCTAGGAACACACACGGAAACGCTTTCACTGGCACAATGGCAACAAGATCCGGCCAGGAAGTGCAGGGGAAGTGAGGTAATAAAGCCAGGGAGCAGGTGGAAGCTAATTAGGCTGATTGGGCCAGGCACCAATTATTGGTGCACTGGCCCTTTAAATCTCAGAGAGCTGGCACGCGCGCCCTAGAGAGCATGACAGCCGGGGACCGGGACAGGTAAGTGACTTGGGATGCGATTCGCGAGCGGGCGCGTCCCACTATGCGAATCGCATCCCCGCCGGCAATGTCAGTGCAGCGCTCCCGGTCAGCGGGTCTGACCGGGGCGCTGCAGAGAGAGGAACGCCTCGAGCACTCCGGGGAGGAGCAGGGACCCGGAGCGCTCGGCGTAACAGTACCCCCCCCCCCCCCCCCCCCCGGGTCTCCCCCTCTTTTTGGGACCTGAAAATTCTTTAATCGAGAAGACATCTGAGGACCCGGAGGCAGGAGTAGCTTTCTCTAGGCACTTGACTTCAAAGGGTCCAAGATAACGTGGTCCCAGATTAAAACTGGGGACGCGGAAGCTGATATACTTGGCGGAGAGCCACACAAAGACAGGAGGAGTTCTTCTTTTTTTGTCGGCATGCTTCTTCATCCGGGATGAGGCTTGTATGAGGGATTTTTGAGTCTTTTTCCAGACGGTGGAGAAGCCCCGGGAAACCTCATCAACAGCGGGCAAACCAGAAGGCGTGGGAGTGGGGAGGGAGGGAAGAGGGTGAAGCTTGGCACGGGGCAGAGTGTTAACAGGACGGGGGCTATGAGGAGGAGACACAGCATAGTCCTGATAGGCCTTGGGGAGACCAGGTAAAGGAGGAGACACTGAGGTTTGACTGACGGGACTCGGAGCAGACGTGAGGCATTTTTTGTGGCAAGAAGCACCCCAGCTCTTGATCTCCCTGGTGATCCAGTCAAGGGTAGGAGAGTGGCGTTGGAGCCATGGCAGACCGAGGAGGACTTCAGAGGTGCAGTTGGGCAAAACAAAAAGTTCAATCTTTTCGAGATGCAGTTTAATGCTCATGAGCAGGGGTTCTGTGCGGTAACGCACAGTGCAGTACAGACGTAAATTTTTATTTCTGCGGTGAGTCCTCTCTTCAGGGGTCAGGCGAGACCGATCCACTTGTATAGCCTCCTCGGCGGGAGGCACAGGGGTAGATTGCAAAGGATACTGTGAGAGAGGTGCTCCAAGCGGTGTGGCCCATGGCAGGGCCTTCCCAGACAGGAGACCACGGCAGAGTCTAGAGTCCCCATCAAATTTGTCCGGCAGGGACAAGCGGGGGTTGGGAGCGGCCGCTCGCTGCGGAGGAGGTGCAGGAGCCGGCGGAGGAGATGGTTGTTGCTGTAGCAGCTGCTGTATCTGGGATAGCAGCTGCTGTATCTGTGACTGAAGTTGCTGTGTCACGGTGGTCAAGTACGACAGCTGGTGATCTCGTTGGGCGATCAGTAGGGATTGCTGGGCGATCACCGTGGAAATGTCGGCGAGACTTGACAGCTGCACCTCAGCGGAATCCATGGCCGGATCTACTGTCACGATTCGGCTGGCTGGAGGTGGATCCTCTGTGTCAGAGAGGGATTGGCGTGGACCGTGCCGGCGGACCGGTTCTAAGTTGCTACTGGTATTCACCAGAGCCCGCCGGAAAGCGGGATGGTCTTGCAGCGGCGGTAGCAACCAGGTCGTATCCACCGGCAACGGCTCAACCTCTCTGACTGCTGAGATAGGCGTGGTACAAGGGATAAGGCAAGAGCAAGGTCGGACGTAGCAGAAGGTCAGGGCAGGCAGCAAGGATCGTAGTCAGGGGCAACGGCAGGAGGTCTGGAACACAGGCTAGGAACACACAAGGAAAGGCTTTCACAGGCACAATGGCAACAAGATCTGGCGAGGGAGTGCAGGGGAAGTGAGGTAATATAGCCAGGGAGCAGGTGGAAGCTAATTAGGCTGATTGGGCCAGGCACCAATCATTGGTGCACTGGCACTTTAAATCTCAGAGAGCTGGTGCGCGCGCGCCCTAGAGAGCAGAGCCGCGCGCGCCAGAACATGACAGCCGGGGACCGGGACAGGTAAGTGACTTGGGATGCGATTCGCGAGCGGGCGCGTCCCGCTATGCGAATCGCATCCCCGCCGGCAATGTCAGTGCAGCGCTCCCGGTCAGCGGGTCTGACCGGGGCGCTGCAGAGAGAGGAACGCCGCGAGCGCTCCGTGGAGGAGCAGGGACCCGGAGTGCTCGGCGTAACAATATATATATATATATATATATATATATATATATATATATAGATGTGTGTATGTATATACAGATGTGTATGTATATATAGTTGTGTGTATGTATATATAGATGTGTGTATGTATATATAGATGTGTGTATGTGTATATATAGATGTGTGTATGTGTATATATAGATGTGTGTATATATATACAGATGTGTATGTATATATAGTTGTGTGTATGTATATATAGTTGTGTGTATGTATATATAGATGTGTGTATGTATATATAGATGTGTGTATGTATATATATAGATGTGTGTATGTATATATAGTTGTGTGTATGTGTATATAGATGTGTGTATGTATATATAGATGTGTGTATGTATATATATAGATGTGTGTATGTATATATAGATGTGTGTATGTGTATATAGATGTGTGTATGTGTATATATAGATGTGTGTATGTATATATATAGATGTGTGTGTATATATATATATAGATGTGTGTGTGTATGTATATATAGATGTGTGTATGTGTATATAGATGTGTGTGTGTGTATATAAAGATGTGTGTATTTATATATAGATGTGTGTGTATGTATATACAGATGTGTATGTATATATAGTTGTGTGTATGTATGTCACACTTTGCTCTCTGGCCGTATGCACCAGCCGTGAGCAAATTGTCCCTGTGTCCCTGGCTGCCGAAGGGGCCGGGATTCGCATTGCGGGACGCGCCTGCATGCTAATCCTGGCCTGTCCCTCACACGCTCTGCTGCCGCCTCCTCCTCTGTGTCTCTGCTCCGGCGTGCGTCTTCCCGTCTCCTAGGATGCGCACGTGCGGGAGCTCTGAAATTTAAAGGGCTAGTAAGCCCATAATCAGCTGTACACCTGACACTACTCTATAAAGTCCCTGCACCTCCCACACTTCCCTGCCGGATCTTCAGTGCCCCTAGCCTGAGATTAAGCGTTCCATTGTTACGCCGAGCGCTCCGGGTCCCCGCTCCTCCCCGGAGCGCTCGCAGCGTTCTCTCATTCGCAGCGCCCCGGTCAGACCTGCTGACCGGGTGCGCTGCGATATTACTCCCAGCCGGGATGCGATTCGCGATGCGGGACGCGCCCACTCGCGATGCGCATCTCGGCTCCCGTACCTGACCCGTTCCCCGTCTGTGTTGTCCCGGCGCGCGCGGCCCCGCTCCTTAGGGCGCGCGCGCGCCGGGTCTCTGCCATTTAAAGGGCCGCTGCGCCACTGATTGGCGCAGCAGGCCTAATCAGTATTCTCACCTGTGCACTCCCTACTTATACCTCACTTCCCCTGCACTCCCTCGCCGGATCTTGTTGCCATTGTGCCAGTGAAAGCGTTCCCTTGTGTGTTCCTAGCCTGTGTTCCAGACCTCCTGCCGTTGCCCCTGACTACGATCCTTGCTGCCTGCCCCGACCTTCTGCTACGTCCGACCTTGCTCTTGTCTACTCCCTTATAGCGCGCCTATCTTCAGCAGTCAGAGAGGTTGAGCCGTTGCTGGTGGATACGACCTGGTTGCTACCGCCGCTGCAAGACCATCCCGCTTTGCGGCGGGCTCTGGTGAATACCAGTAGCAACTTAGAACCGGTCCACCAGCACGGTCCACGCCAATCCCTCTCTGGCACAGAGGATCCACCTCCAGCCAGCCGAATCGTGACAGTAGATCCGGCCATGGATCCCGCTGAAGTCCCACTGCCAGTTGTCGCCGACCTCACCACGGTGGTCGCCCAGCAGTCGCAACAGATAGCGCAACAAGGTCACCAGCTGTCTCAACTGACCGTGATGCTACAGCAGCTATTACCACAGCTCCAGCAACAATCTCCTCCGCCAGCTCCTGCACCTCCTCCGCAGCGAGTGGCCGCTTCCGGCTTACGATTATCCTTGCCGGATAAATTTGATCGGGACTCTAAGTTTTGCCGTGGCTTTCTTTCGCAATGTTCCCTGCACTTGGAGATGATGTCGGACCAGTTTCACACTGAAAGGTCTAAGGTGGCTTTCGTAGTCAGCCTTCTGTCTGGGAAAGCTCTGTCATGGGCCACACCGCTCTGGGACCGCAATGACCCCGTCACTGCCTCTGTACACTCCTTCACGGAGATCCGAAGTGTCTTTGAGGAACCTGCCCGAGCCTCTTCTGCTGAGACTGCCCTGCTGAACCTGGTCCAGGGTAATTCTTCTGTTGGCGAGTACGCCATCCAATTCCGTACTCTTGCCTCCGAATTATCCTGGAATAATGAGGCCCTCTGCGCGACCTTTAAAAAAGGCCTATCCAGCAACATTAAAGATGTGCTGGCCGCACGAGAAATTCCTGCTAACCTGCATGAACTTATTCATCTTGCCACTCGCATTGACATGCGTTTTTCCGAAAGGCGTCAGGAGCTCCGCCAGGATATGGACTTTGTTCGCACGAGGCGGTTTCTCTCCCCGGCTCCTCTCTCCTCTGGTCCTCTGCAATCCGTTCCTGTGCCTCCCGCCATGGAGGCTATGCAAGTTGACCGGTCTCGCTTGACACCTCAAGAGAGGACACGACGCCGCATGGAGAACCTATGCCTGTACTGTGCCGGTACCGAACACTTCTTGAAAGATTGTCCTATCCGTCCTCCCCGCCTGGAAAGACGTATGCTGACTCCGCACAAAGATGAGACAGTTCTTGATGTCTACTCTGCTTCTCCACGCCTTACTGTGCCTGTGCGGATATCTTCCTCTACCTTCTCCTTCTCTGCTACGGCCTTCTTGGATTCCGGATCTGCAGGAAATTTTATTTTGGCCTCTCTCATCAACAGGTTCAACATCCCGGTGACCAGTCTCGCCAGACCCCTCTACATCAATTCTGTTAACAATGAAAGATTGGACTTTACCGCACGGAACCTATCCTAATGTGCATCGGACCTCATCACGAAAAAATTGAATTTTTGGTCCTCTCCAACTGCACTTCTGAAATTCTTCTTGGATTACCGTGGCTTCAACGCCATTCCCCAACCCTTGATTGGTCCACAGGAGAAATCAAGAACTGGGGTACTTCTTGTCACAAGGACTGTCTTAAATCGGTGCCCAGTACTCCTTGCCGTGACCCTGTGGTTCCCCCTGTATCCGCTCTTCCTAAGGCTTATATGGACTATTCTGACGTTTTTTGCAAAAAGCAAGCTGAGACTTTGCCTCCTCACAGGCCTTATGACTGTCCTATTGACCTCCTCCCGGGTACTACCCCACCCCGGGGCAGAATCTATCCTCTGTCTGCTCCAGAGACTCTTGCCATGTCGGAGTACATACAGGAGAATTTAAAAAAGGGGTTTATCCGCAAGTCCTCCTCTCCTGCCGGAGCTGGATTTTTTTTTTGTGTCCAAAAAAGATGGCTCCCTACGTCCTTGTATTGATTACCGCGGACTTAATAAAATCACGGTAAAAAACCGCTACCCCTTACCTCTTATCTCGGAACTCTTTGATCGCTTACAAGGTGCCCACATCTTTACCAAACTGGACTTAAGAGGTGCTTATAATCTCATCCGCATCAGGGAGGGGGACGAATGGAAGACCGCATTTAACACCAGAGATGGACACTTTGAGTATCTGGTCATGCCCTTTGGCCTGTGCAACGCCCCTGCCGTCTTCCAAGACTTTGTTAATGAAATTTTTCGTGATCTCCTATATTCCTGTGTTGTGGTTTATCTGGACGATATTCTGATTTTTTCTGCCAACTTAGAAGAACACCGCCAGCATGTCCGCATGGTTCTTCAGAGACTTCGTGACAATCAACTTTATGCCAAAATGGAGAAATGTCTCTTTGAATGTCAATCTCTTCCTTTCCTAGGATACTTGGTCTCTGGCCAGGGACTACAAATGGACCCAGATAAACTCTCTGCCGTCTTAGATTGGCCACGCCCCTCCGGACTCCGTGCTATCCAACGTTTTTTGGGGTTCGCCAATTATTACAGACAGTTTATTCCACACTTTTCCACTATTGTGGCTCCTATCGTGGCTTTAACCAAGAAAAATGCCAATCCCAAGTCCTGGTCCCCCCAAGCGGAAGACGCATTTAAACATCTCAAGTCTGCCTTTTCTTCCGCTCCCATGCTCTCCAGACCTGACCCATCTAAACCCTTCCTATTGGAGGTAGATGCCTCCTCAGTGGGAGCTGGAGCTGTCCTTCTACAAAAAAATTCTTCCGGGCATGCTGTGACTTGTGGGTTTTTTTCTAGGACCTTCTCCCCGGCGGAGAGAAACTATTCCATCGGGGATCGAGAACTACTGGCCATTAAATTGGCGCTTGAGGAATGGAGGCACCTGCTGGAGGGATCAAAATTTCCAGTTATCATATACACTGATCACAAGAATCTCTCCTACCTCCAGTCTGCCCAACGACTGAACCCTCGCCAGTCTAGGTGGTCGTTGTTCTTTGCCCGTTTTAACTTTGAAATCCATTTTTGCCCTGCTGACAAGAACATTAGGGCCGATGCCCTCTCTCGTTCTTCTGATGCCTCTGAAGTAGAGGTCTCTCCACAACACATCATTCCTCCGGACTGTCTGATCTCCACTTCTCCAGCTTCCATCAGGCAAACTCCTCCAGGGAAGACCTTCGTTTCTCCACGCCAGCGTCTCGGGATTCTCAAATGGGGACACTCCTCCCACCTCGCAGGCCATGTGGGCATCAAAAAATCCTTGCAACTCATCTCTCGATTTTATTGGTGGCCGACTCTGGAGACTGATGTTATTGATTTCGTGCGGGCCTGTACTGTCTGTGCCCGGGATAAGACTCCTCGCCAGAAGCCTGCTGGTCTCCTTCATCCTCTGCCTGTTCCTGAACAGCCTTGGTCACAGATTGGTATGGACTTTATTACGGACTTGCCCTCATCCCGTGGCAACACAGTTGTTTGGGTGGTCGTTGATCGATTTTCCAAGATGGCACATTTTATTCCTCTTCCTGGTCTTCCTTCAGCGCCTCAGTTGGCAAAGCAATTTTTTGTACACATTTTTCGCCTTCACGGTTTGCCCACGCATATCGTCTCAGAGGCGTCCAATTCGTGTCTAAATTCTGGAGGGCCCTCTGTAAACAGCTCAAGATCAAATTAAACTTCTCTTCTTCTTATCATCCCCAATCCAATGGGCAAGTAGAAAGAGTTAATCAGGTCCTGGGTGACTATTTACGGCATTTTGTTTCCTCCCGCCAGGATGACTGGGCAGATCTTCTACCATGGGCCGAATTCTCATACAACTTCAGAGTCTCCGAATCTTCTGCTAAATCCCCATTTTTCGTGGTGTACGGCCGTCACCCTCTTCCTCCCCTCCCTACTCCCATGCCCTCTGGTTTGCCCGCTGTGGATGAAGTGACTCGTGATCTTTCCACCATATGGAAAGAGACCCAAAATTCTCTTTTACAGGCTTCATCCCGGATGAAAAGATTTGCTGATAAAAAAAGAAGAACTCCCCCCATTTTTGCTCCCGGAGACAAGGTATGGCTCTCCGCTAAATATGTCCGCTTTCGTGTCCCCAGTTACAAACTGGGACCACGCTATCTTGGTCCTTTCAAAATCAAGTGCCAGATCAACCCTGTCTCTTACAAACTCCTTCTTCCTCCTTCTCTCCGTATTCCCAATGCCTTCCATGTCTCTCTCCTTAAACCACTCATCCTTAACCGCTTCTCTCCCAAAGTTGTTTCTCCCTCTCCAGTTTCCGGATCTTCTGACGTCTTTTCTGTGAAGGAGATTCTAGCATCCAAAACGGTCAGAGGTAAAAGATTCTTCTTGGTCGACTGGGAGAATTGCGGCCCTGAGGAGAGATCCTGGGAACCTGAGGACAACATCCTGGACAAAAGTCTTGTCCTCAGGTTCTCAGGCTCCAAAAAGAGGGGGAGACCCAAGGGGGGGGGTACTGTTACGCCGAGCGCTCCGGGTCCCCGCTCCTCCCCGGAGCGCTCGCAGCGTTCTCTCATTCGCAGCGCCCCGGTCAGACCTGCTGACCGGGTGCGCTGCGATATTACTCCCAGCCGGGATGCGATTCGCGATGCGGGACGCGCCCGTTCGCGATGCGCATCTCGGCTCCCGTACCTGACCCGTTCCCCGTCTGTGTTGTCCCGGCGCGCGCGGCCCCGCTCCTTAGGGCGCGCGCGCGCCGGGTCTCTGCCATTTAAAGGGCCGCTGCGCCACTGATTGGCGCAGCAGGCCTAATCAGTATTCTCACCTGTGCACTCCCTACTTATACCTCACTTCCCCTGCACTCCCTCGCCGGATCTTGTTGCCATTGTGCCAGTGAAAGCGTTCCCTTGTGTGTTCCTAGCCTGTGTTCCAGACCTCCTGCCGTTGCCCCTGACTACGATCCTTGCTGCCTGCCCTGACCTTCTGCTACGTCCGACCTTGCTCTTGTCTACTCCCTTGTACCGCGCCTATCTTCAGCAGTCAGAGAGGTTGAGCCGTTGCTGGTGGATACGACCTGGTTGCTACCGCCGCTGCAAGACCATCCCGCTTTGCGGCGGGCTCTGGTGAATACCAGTAGCAACTTAGAACCGGTCCACCAGCACGGTCCACGCCAATCCCTCTCTGGCACAGAGGATCCACCTCCAGCCAGCCGAATCGTGACATCCATATTGCCTGTTTTGTCTTACCCGTATATCCAGACCTTCCCGCTACATTCTTTGACTCTGCACCTTTGCCACCTGCCTCGACCTTCTGCTACGTTAGATTATGCTACAGCCTGATCCTTCGGTACCTCGCCTTGCCCAGTTACCTATGTGGTTTTGCCGTGTTGGGGGGTAGCGACCTGGGTGTTGCCTGCTGCAGCAAACCCAATCCTGCCTTGCGGAAGGCTCTGGTGAAGACCAGACTCCGCACCCCGATATGGTCCGAGTCGTTAGCCACACAGGTTAGTGGATCCACATCCAGCTTCATAACAGCAAAACAGCCATGGATCCCACTGGGGTTCCTCTGCCAGATAATCTGGATCTCGCTTCTATTGTGGCGCTCCAGTCACAGCAGTTTGTCCAGTAGGCACATCAGTTGAGTCAGTTATCCGCCATGATGCAGCAGTTGCTTACTGCTCAACAACAACTGTCACAACCACAGCCTCCTCCTGTTCCAGTTCTGCCTCCCGCTGCTGCAGTCTCCTCCGGAATGAAACTCTGCCTGTCTCTTCCAGAGAAATTTGAGGAGGATCCCAAGTTCTGTCGTGGATTCGTTACTCAGTGCTCCATGCACATCGAACTCATGGCGGAACAGTTCCCTACGGAATGAGCAAAGGTGGCCTTCATCATCAGTCTCTTAACTGGAAGGGCTTTGGCCGCTTTGGGATCGCAGTAATGCTCTCACAACCAATCTCCAGGCTTTCCTGACGAAATTTCGGGGTGTCTTTGAAGAACCAGCCCGAACCTCCTCCGCTGAGACAGCATTGTTGAGTCTTTTGCAGGGCAACTCCTCTGTGCGTGAGTATGCCATCCATTTTCGCACCCTGGCATCGGAGTTATCATGGAACAATGAAACTCTTTGCGCCACCTTCAAGAGGGGACTATCTAGTCACATCAAGCATGTCCTTGCTGCCCGGGAATTGCCATCTAACTTGAATGATGTTATACAGTTGGCATCCTGAATTGATATCCGTTTCTCTGAGCGACGTGAGAAACAACATCAAGAAAGGGAGTCTGCATGACCTCGGCGCTTTCCTCGTCTGGCACCTGTCTTCCAGCAACCACCGCAACCCTCTACGTTGCCTCCCACAGTGGAGGCTATGCAGGTGGATCGGTCTTGCCTGACCCCGCATGAAAGGATTCACCGACAAACTGAGAATCTATGCCTATACTGTGCCATTGCGGATCACTTCTTATAAGATTGTCCTCTACGTCCACAGTCACAGGGAAACGCTCGCACCTAGGGTTTGATGGAGAGGCCTCCCTAGGTGTGAATACCACCTCTCCACGCATAAATTTGACTGTCCAGCTTTTTCTACCCTCCAAAGAGATGGTCTCTGTTCTTGCCTTCTTGGACTCTAGTTCCGCGGGAAATTTTATTGATGCCTCCCTAGTACATAGGTATCATATTTCTGTATCTCGCCTGTTAAAGCCCTTATTGATCTCTACGATCAATGGAGAAAAACTGTACTGTACTGTGCTG
This sequence comes from Hyla sarda, assembly GCF_029499605.1. Lineage (NCBI taxonomy): Eukaryota > Metazoa > Chordata > Amphibia > Anura > Hylidae > Hyla > Hyla sarda. The sequence goes on from NC_079189.1 coordinate 606,193,025, forward strand.
TATCGCACTGAACTGTTGTCTATGCAGGTTGGAGTCTCGCATAAGGAGAACTTGTCTTTCTATGTACTCCCTCATTGTACTTCTCCTCTCCTACTTGGTCTACCGTGGTTTCAACTCCATGCCCCACAGCTGGAATGGAGAACTGGAGAAGTTCTATGTTGGGGACTGCATTGCAACAACCACTGTATTCAAATACGTTTGACTAAGTTGCAACCATCTTCTTGTCTCCTGCCTGGTTTGCCTTCGGTCCTTCAGGATTTGGCTGATGTCTTCAGTGAAAAACGAGCTGAAGTCTTACCACCACATCGTCCCTATGATTGTCCTATTGACTTACTGCCTGGCTCCACACCTCCTTGGGGCAGAATCTACCCTTTGTCGGTCCCTGAAACTCAGGCTATGTGTAATTACATCCAGGAGAATATTTAGAAGGGATTTATCAGGAACTCTTCTTCCCCTGCCAGAGCCGGGTTCTTCTTCATGGAAAAGAAAGACGGGTCCTTGCGACCTTTCATCGACTACCGAGGATTGAATAAAATTACAGTAAAAAAACGCTACCCACTTACTTTAATCTTGAAATTATTTGATCGTCTGCAGGGTGCCTGAATCTTCTCTAAACTAGACCTTCGTGGGGCCTATAATTTGATTCGTATACGAGAAGGGGACAAGTGGAAGACTGTGTTTAATACTCGTGATGGGCATTTCGAGTATCTTGTGATGCCATTTGGACTCTATAATGCTCCAGCAGTCTTCCAGGAGTTTGTCAATGACATTTTTGTGACCTCCTGTACTCCTGTGTTGTCTATTTGGATGACATTCTCACCTACTCGCCCAATCTCCACACTTATCGTTCACACCTCTGCCAAGTTTTACAGCGCCCCCGAGACAACCATCTCTATGCAAAACTTGAGAAGTGTCCCGGTTACCTTTCCGCTGCCACGTGTAAACCTTATAAACCATCTGGAGGTAGCGCACACAGGGACGTCACTGACCTCCCGTGCTTGCGCCCATAGGAGCAGAGCAACGAAGACACGCACATGGTATGTTACCAGCGGCACGTCATCTTCGGTGCTCCGACCACTGCTCCTCCAGTCCTGGGATCTTTAGGCCATAGCAGTAAATCGTGACCCCGTACCAGAGGAGCTGTGGTTGGAGCACTGAGGTGGGGCAGTACACAGTCATACAGCCTGCAGCCATACACTGTATATGACTGAAAGCTTGAAAGCTGTATGTCTGTGGGGGGGCACCAGGAGGTAGCGCACACAGGGACGTCACTGATGTCCCGTGCTTGCGCCCATAGGAGCGGAGCGGAGCAACAAGGACATGCACATGGTAAGTTACCAGCGGCACATCATCTTCAGTGCTCCGACCACCGCTCCTCCGGTCCTGGGATCTTTAAGCCAGAGCAGTAGATTGTCACCCTGGACCAGAGGTGGTCGGAGCACTGAGGTGGGGCAGTTCACAGGCATACAGCCTCCAGCCATACACTGTATATGACTGAAGGCTGTATGTCTGTGGGGGCCACTGCCTACCTAATGTGGGGGGAACTATACTGCCAACCTAATGTGGGGGAACTATGCTACCAACCTAATGTGGGGTAAACTATACTGCCAACCTAATGTCTGGGGGAACTATACTGCCAAACTAATGTGGGGGAACTATGCTGCCAGCCTAATGTGGGGGAACTATACTGCCAACCTAATGTGGGGGAACTATGCTGCCAGCCTAACGTGGGGGGAACTATACTTCCAACCTAATGTGGGGGAACTATGCTGACAACCTAATGTGGGAGGAACTATGCTGACAAACTAATGTGGGGGAACTATAATGCCAACCTAATGTGGGGGGAACTATACTGCCAACCTAATGTGGGGGGACTATACTGCCAACCTAATGTGGGGGAACTATACTGCCAACCTAATGTGGGGGAACTATGCTGACAACCTAATGTGGGAGGAACTATGCTGACAACCTAATATGGGGTAACTTTGCTGCCAACCTAATGTGGGAGAACTATACTGCCAACCTAATGTGGGGGGAACTATACTGCCAACCTAATGTGGGGGAACTATACTGCCAACCTAATATGGGGGGAACTATACCGCCAACCAAATGTGGGGGAACTGCAACCTAATGTGGGGGAACTATACTGCCAACCTAATGTGGGGGGGACAATACTGCCAACCTAATGTGGGGGAACTATACTGCCAACCTAATGTGGGGGAACTATACTGCCAACCTAATGTGGGGGGAACCATACTGCCAACCTAATGTGGGTGGAACTATACTGCCAACCTAATGTGGGGGAACTATACTGCCAATCTAATGTGGGGGAACTATGCTGCCACTGTCCCAGCATTTGGAAGCAGGGAGAGCTGACCAATCCAAGTAGGCTTTGTATACAACAACCAGACAATCACTGGTAAGGTACCATACATCGCCGTAGAGGGGTAGTCTTATATGGCGAGTATATCCCAAACTCTATATTTTAACTTTAAAAGTTGGGAGTCGTCTTATACGCCGGAAAATACGGTATGTCTGTTTAGTTTTTATTTATTTTATTCTCATTGATCTCAAGAACCAGAACTTTCTGCGTATTTGTCTCTTCCTTTTTCCGTCTGTTGTTGTTTCTATTAGCAGCCGCCATTTCTCATCGTCTCCTCTTCTTCCCTTCAGGTTCCTCCAACCCAGGATCCTCTGCTGATATCTTCTATATAAGAGAATTCTCCTGGATGACCCATCAACCATGGAGAGAGACAGAAACAAGATGGCCGACAGGATAATAAACCTCACCTTAGAGATACTCTTCCGGCTTACTGGAGAGGTGAGGGATTCTGGGAGTGATGTCACATGACCTCATTCTTATCTATGTAATAACAGATGGATATGACAGGAGAGGTGAGGGATTCTGGGAGTGATGTCACATGACCTCATTCTTATCCATGTAATAACAAATGGATATTACTGGAGAGGTGAGGGATTCTGGGAGTGATGTCACATGACCTCATTCTTATCCATGTAATAACAAATGGATATTACTGGAGAGGTGAGGGATTCTGGGAGTGATGTCACATGACCTCATTCTTATCTATGTAATAGATGGATATGACTGGAGAGGTGAGGGATTCTGGGAGTGATGTCACATGACCTCATTCTTATCTATGTAATAGATGGATATGACTGGAGAGGTGAGGGATTCTGGGAGTGATGTCACATGACCTCATTCTTATCTATGTAATAACAGATGGATATGACTGGAGAGGTGAAGGATTCTGGAAGTGATGTCACATGACCTCATTCTTATCTATGTAATAACAGATGGACATGACTGGAGAGGTGAGGGATTCTGGGAGTGATGTCACATGACCTCATTCTTATCTATGTAATAACAGAAGGATATAACTGGCAAGGTGAGGGATTCTGGGAGTGATGTCACATGACCTCATTCTTATCTATGTAATAACAGATGGATATGACTGGAGAGGTGAAGGATTCTGGGAGTGATGTCACATGACCTCATTCTTATCTATGTAATAACAGAAGGATATAACTGGCGAGGTGAGGGATTCTGGGAGTGATGTCACATGACCTCATTCTTATCTATGTAATAACAGATGGATATGACAGGAGAGGTGAGGGATTCTGGGAGTGATGTCACATGACCTCATTCTTATCCATGTAATAACAAATGGATATTACTGGAGAGGTGAGGGATTCTGGGAGTGATGTCACATGACCTCATTCTTATCTATGTAATAGATGGATATGACTGGAGAGGTGAGGGATTCTGGGAGTGATGTCACATGACCTCATTCTTATCTATGTAACAGATGGATATGACTGGAGAGGTGAGGGATTCTGGGAGTGATGTCACATGACCTCATTCTTATCTATGTAATAGATGGATATGACTGGAGAGGTCAGGGATTCTGGGAGTGATGTCACATGACCTCATTCTTATCTATGTAATAACAGATGGATATGACTGGAGAGGTGAAGGATTCTGGAAGTGATGTCACATGACCTCATTCTTATCTATGTAATAGATGGATATGACTGGAGAGGTGAGGGATTCTGGGAGTGATGTCACATGACCTCATTCTTATCTATGTAACAGATGGATATGACTGGAGAGGTGAGGGATTCTGGGAGTGATGTCACATGACCTCATTCTTATCTATGTAATAACAGAAGGATATAACTGGCGAGGTGAGGGATTCTGGGAGTGATGTCACATGACCTCATTCTTATCTAATTAATAACAGATGGATATGACTGGAGAGGTGAGGGATTCTGGGAATGTATGTAGTGATATTAATGTGTCTCTTCATACACAGGTTTACACAGTAGTGAAGAAGTCCTCTAGTGGGCGGTGTCGGGCCCCTGTGTGTGAAGGATGGGGAAGAACCCTGAACCCAATCCCGGGGCCCCCACCTCACCCCCTGATACATGAGGAAATGGATGAACAGAAGATCCTAGAACTGATCAACAAGATGATGGAGCTGCTGACTGGAGAGGTGACCCTGCTGGGACATTATACAGTAATGGAGGGGTCTGGTGATGACTGGAGAGGTGACACTGCTGGGAATGCTGGGACATTATACAGTAATGGAGGGGTCTGGTGATGACTGGAGAGGTGACACTGCTGGGAATGCTGGGACATTATACAGTAATGGAGGGGTCTGGTGATGACTGGAGAGGTGACACTGCTGGGACATTATACAGTAATGGAGGGGTCTGGTGATGACTGGAGAGGTGACACTGCTGGGACATTATACAGTAATGGAGGGGTCTGGTGATGACTGGAGAGGTGACACTGCTGGGAATGCTGGGACATTATACAGTAATGGAGGGGTCTGGTGATGACTGGAGAGGTGACACTGCTGGGACATTATACAGTAATGGAGGGGTCTGGTGATGACTGGAGAGGTGACACTGCTGGGAATGCTGGGACATTATACAGTAATGGAGGGGTCTGGTGATGACTGGAGAGGTGACACTGCTGGGAATGCTGGGACATTATACAGTAATGGAGGGGTCTGGTGATGACTGGAGAGGTGACACTGCTGGGAATGCTGGGACATTATACAGTAATGGAGGGGTCTGGTGATGACTGGAGAGGTGACACTGCTGGGAATGCTGGGACATTATACAGTAATGGAGGGGTCTGGTGATGACTGGAGAGGTGACACTGCTGGGAATGCTGGGACATTATACAGTAATGGAGGGGTCTGGTGATGACTGGAGAGGTGACACTGCTGGGAATGCTGGGACATTATACAGTAATGGAGGGGTCTGGTGATGACTGGAGAGGTGATACTGCTGGGAATGCTGGGACATTATACAGTAATGGAGGGGTCTGGTGATGACTGGAGAGGTGACACTGCTGGGAATGCTGGGACATTATACAGTAACACCACTGGAGGGGTCGGGGTGATGACTGTATCATTGTGTGTCAGGTTCCTATAAGGTGTCAGGACGTGGCGGTGTATTTCTCCATGGAGGAGTGGGAGTATGTAGAAGGACACAAGGATCAGTACAAGGATCAGGTGATGATGGAGGATCAGCAGCCCCTCACATCAGCAGGTAATAGACATGACTATATACACACGTCCTCTCATTATTTGTATGTAAAGAATGAATTCAGTCTCTGTATGTGTTCCCTACAGTCAGATCCAGTAAGAGAACAGCAGCAGAGAGGTGTCCCCGTCCTCTTCTTCCACAGGATCAGGATCAGGTAGATGGAGATATTCCCTATGATCTGTAGAAGGGCTGTGAAGCTCTTGTGTTCAGTCTTGTTTTATCCTACAGTATTATATGCTTTATACTTGTGGAATGAGAAAGGTGGAGATGACAGGATAAAGCCGACCATAGACATTACATGTTGTCTGGATCTTCTCACAGTTTTCTGGCTATGGAGACTGCTGGTTGGAATAAGGAACCAACAGGTTGGATTTATACCCATCTGATCCTTTATTTCCCCCGAGACAAACCCCAGAGGTGTCTGGCAGGAGCTGATCTCCTCCACTGACACAACCTGAAGCCTGTCTAGCCATGGTGGATATACATGTGTATGAGGGTCCTGAGGTTATTGATCCATCATCTAATATCTATATCCAGTTTCTAGGAGACCTGCAGCTATGGGGCTCAGATAACTCCTCCTGTCATTTTTGTTCCTCTTGATATTTATTGATCTTTTCTGCTCATATAAAACATTCCAGGTGACTTCTCCTACTGTCTGATGACTTTTACAATATTTCTTTTACATCTTATGATTTAGGGTGAAGAGCTGAACATTTTTAATGCTCCAGAGACAGATGTGAGCGGTGATGAGCAGTATAAGGAGAACATTGCTTCTGGGAAAGATCTGAACTATGCTAATACTATATACATGAAGGAAGAAGAAGAGACAGATGTGAGCGGTGATGAGCAGTATATGGAGGACATTGCTACAGGGAAAGATCTGAACTATAATAATGCTACAGACATAAAGGAAGAAGAAGAGACAGATGTCAGCGGTGATGAACAGTATAAGGAGGACATTCCTACAAGAAAAGATCTGATCTATATTAATGCTACAGAACTAAGGGAAGAAGAAGAGACAGATGTGAGCAGTGATGAGCAGTATAAGGAGGACATTCCTACAGGGAAAGATCTGATCTATATTAATACTACAGACATAAAGGAAGAAGATGAGACAGATGTCAGCAGTGATGAGCAGTATAAGGAGGACATTCCTACAGGTAACCGTCCAGGTGAGTAGTAACTACTAAATGCATAAAAGAGTCACAGATTCTACAGTCACTGGCTGCAATATTTTTAGGCTCTGTGTCCTTTCCTGTCTTTTTTGCTGTAGGGAGAGGTGAGCAATTTTTTTTATTGGTCTGTATATTAGTACTATATGGCGGCCTACTATGGGGGAGGTTGTAAAGTGCTGGGAATTGTGCTGGAGAAAGGAGCCCCAAATTTATGTCAGTAGATTCTGCAGAGACAAGTTTTGGCCTGGAGAAGTCTTCATGGCTGTCTGGGCCAGATAGAAAAGAAAAGGTGAACTATTCCGATCAGAGGAGACGCCACTTGTGAGTCACCGGATGTAAATGTAATCTGTAATAGTGATGGAGGACAACCACCGGTGTACTATGTGTCCTGGCTCTTACCTCTGTCAGGTGACATTCTCTGTGCCATGTCTCTGCTGTACACCCTGGCCTTCCTCTTCTGGACTCCCTCCTGCTGCTTCAGACATAGCTGCAGTTTCCTCTCTGCCCTCTAGAGGCTTCATGCAAACACTGGCTTAGACTTCTAGGGCCAAGGTGCGCTCTCTAATAAATCCTCCTCCAATCTCTGTCAGGCACCACCTATAAGGGAGCACTCCTCCCTACCTGTGGTGCCTCAGTAATTGTGTAGTTAGTGCTACAATCGTAGGTGTTTGTATCCAGTTCTGTTTATCTGTGTGTTTGACCTCCGCTTGCTTCCTGATTCTGCTTCAGCCTTATCCCTCAGTATCTGTCTGCTTCTCCTGTGCCTAACCCTGATTGTCGACCACTCTTCTGTCTTCTATTCCTGACTGCTCCGTCTGGCTGCATTTGAGCTCCTCAGCTCTGCTGTTCTTACAGCTGCAGCTTAGCTAAAACAGGTAGTCAGCTCTGCTTCATCTGACTCTGCACCAAATCCTCCTATAGTGTCCGCTCGCCCCACCTGCTTGTATTCCCTGTGCTTGGCACCGGGGTGTTCTGGCCTGCAAGACCAGATACCAGTTACCAGGACCATTCTTGTGGCAGCGACCTGGTTTCTCCCCTGTGGCTATGTCCGGTTTCCGCATCCTGGAGCGGGATAAAGGGTGAAAACCAGGGGAACACTTCAATTACACTCCCAAGTCTGGTCCAAAGCCAAGTGGCACTGTGGGTCCACACACATAATCACTTATATGGTCTGCAGAGCCCGCGTGTACAGCTAGTATGTCACCAAGACCAACATCTACAAGGAGTTTGTATGTTCTCCCCTCGTGTACATGGATTTCCTCCCACACTCCAAAAACATACTGATAGGTGAATTAAGAATTTAGATTGTGATCCCCAATGGGCACAGGAAGCAATTTGTGACATGACAAACTCTGTACAGCGCTGTGGAATATGTGAGCGTCATATATTTATACACTGCTCAAAAAAATAAAGGGAACACTTAAACAACACAATGTAACTCCAAGTCAATGACACTTCTGTGAAATCCCACTGTCCACTCAGGAAGCAACACTGATTGACAATCAATTTCACATGCTGTTGTGCAAATGGAACAGACAACAGGTGGAAATTATTGGCAATTAGCAGGACACCCCCAATAAAGGAGTGGTTCTGCAGGTGGTGACCAAAGACCACTTCTCAGTTCCTATGCTTCCTGGCTGATGTTTTGGTCACTTTTGAATGCTGGCGGTGCTTTCACTCTAGTGGTAACATGAGACGGAGTCTATAACCCACACAAGTGGCTCAGGTAGTGCAGCTCATCCAGGATGGCACATCAATGCGAGCTGTGGCAAGAAGGTTTGCTGTGTCTGTCAGCATAGTGTCCAGAGCATGGAGGCACTACCAGGAGACAGGCCAGTACATCAGGAGATGTGGAGGAGGCTGTAGGAGGGCAACAACCCAGCAGCAGGACCGCTACCTCTGCCTTTGTGCAAGAAGGAGAAGGAGGAGCACTGCCAGAGCCCTGCAAAATGACCTCAGGCAGGTCACAAATGTGCATGTGTCCAACGGTCAGAAACAGACTTCATGAGGGTGGTATGTCCATAGGTGGGGGTTGTGCTTACAGCCCAACACCGTGCAAGACATTTGGCATTTGCCAGAGAACACCAAGATTGGCAAATTCGCCACTGGCACCCTGTGCTCTTCACAGATGAAAGCAGGTTCACACTGAGCACATGTGACAGACGTGACAGAGTCTGGAGACGCCGTTTGGCGGTGGGTCAGTAATGGTGTGGGGTGGCATTTCTTTCAGGGGCCGCACAGCCCTCCATGTGGTTGCCAGAGGTAGCCTGACTGCCATTAGGTACCGAGATGAGATCCTCAGACCCCTTGTGAGACCATATGCTGGTGCTGGGCCCTGGGTTCCTCCTAATGCAAGACAATGCTAGACCTCATGTGGCTGGAGTGGGTCAGCAGTTCCGGCAAGAGGAAGGCATTGATGCTATGGACTGGCCCGCCCGTTCCACAGACCTGAATCCGATTGAGCACATCTGGGACATCATGTCTCGCTCCATCCACCACAGACTGTCCAGGAGTTGGCGGATGCTTTAGTCCAGGTCTGGGAGGACATCCCTCAGGAGACCATCCTCCACCTCATCAGGACCATGCCCAGGCATTGTAGGGAGGTCATACGGGCACGTGGAGGCCACACACACTACTGAGCCTCATTGTGACTTGTTTTAAGGACATTACATAAAGTTGGATCAGCCTGTAGTGCGGTTTTCCACTTTGATTTTGAGTGTGACTCCATATCCAGACCTCCATGGGTTGATACATTTGATTTTCATTGATAATTTTTGTGTGATTTTGTTGTCAGCACATTCAACTATGTAAAGACGAAAGTATCATACAATTAGTTCATTCAGATCTAGGATGTGTTATCTTAGTGTTCCCTAAATTTTTTTGAGCAGTGTATTTATATATGAATATTGTAATTCTGTATCCTCACACTGATATTTCCCCCTTCTGTCCCCGCACTGATAGCATGTACTACTATTATTAGTGCCCCACACAGATTACCTGGTGGTGGCTGCTCGGTGATCCCACTGTCTGGTCTGTACCCGGCAGACATCACTAGCTGCTCCAGAACACCGCCTGCAGTATAGAAGTGATGTGGAAATCACGAGACAGAGAGCTGAGACCAGTTGTCCGAACTATTAGCCCCTTAACAACAATGGACGTAAATGTATGTCATGGTGCCGTGGTACTTAACGCACCATGACGTACATTTACGCTCTGCCATGACTGCGAGCACAGAACCGGTCATGCGCGGCAGGTCCTGGCTGCTATCAGCAGTCAGGGACCCGCCGATAATGGCGGACATCCACGATCGCGCGGATGTCCGCCATTAACCCCTCAGATGCCGTGATCAATACAGCAGAGATCCGATCATCCAGCATGGCGGCCGGAGGTCCCCTCACCTGGCTCCGGCCGTCTCCCGGGGTCTTTTGCTCTGGTCTGAGATCGAGCAGAAGATCACCGATAATACTGATCAGTGCTGTGTCCTATACATAGCACTGAACAGTATTAGCAATCAAAGGATTGCTATAAATAGTCCCCTATGGCGACTATTAAAGTGTAAAAAAATTAAAAAGTTAAAAAATGTAAAATAAAAAAGTTAAAAAATGTGAAAAATCCCCTCCCCCAATAAAAAGGTCAAAAATCAGTTTTACCCATTTTACCCCAAAAAGCGTAAAAAAAATTATTAATACACATAATTAGTATTCTTAAAATATATTGTTAATTATCCCGTACGGTAAACGGCATAAATGTAAAAAAAAATTAAAAAGTCCAAAATTGCTGCTTTTTTGTCACATTTTATTCCCAAAAAAATTAATAAAAAGTAAAGCCTAAGCAAAAATGTTACTGATAAAAACTACAGATCATGGCGCAATAAATGAGCCCTCATACCGCCCCGTATACGGAAAAATTAGGAAGTTATAGGTGGTCAAAATAGGGCAATTTCAAACATACAAATTTTGTTAAAATAGTTTGAGATTTTTTTTAAGCGGTACATATACAGAAAAGAATATAATCATGGGGATCATTTTAATCGTTTTGACCCACAGAATAAAGAAAACAGGTCTATTGTACCGGAAAGTGTACAGCGTGAAAACAAAACCTTCCAAAATTTGCTAAATTGCGGTTTTCTTTTCAATTTTCCCACATAAATAATATTTATTTGGTTGCGCCGTACATTTTATGGTAAAATAAGTGATGTCATTACAAAGTACAATTGGTGAGGAAAAAAACAAGCCCTCATATGGGTCTGTGGATGGAAATATAAGTTTTTAGAAGGCGAGGAGGAAAAAACGAAAATGCTAAAATAAAATTGGTCTGGTCCTTATGGCCAAAATGGGCCTGGTCCTTAAAGGGGTACTCCGCCCCTAGACATCTTATCCCCTATCCAAAGGATAGGGGATAAGATGTCAGATCGCCGCGGTCCCGCTGCTGGAGACCCCCGGGATCGCTGCTGCGGCACTGCGCTATCATTACAGCACAGAGCGAGTTCACTCTGCACGTAATGACAGGCAATACAGGGGACGGAGCAGCGTGACGTAATGGCTCCGCCCCTTGTGACGTCATGACCCGTCCCCTTAATGCAAGTTTATGGCAGGGGGCGTGACGACCGCGCGCCCCCTCCCATAGACTCGTATTGAGGAGGCGGGCCGTGACGTCACGAGGGGCAGAGCCGTGACGTAACGATGCTCCGGCCCCTGTATTGCCCGTCATTACGTGCAGAGCGAACTTGCTCTGTGGAGTACTGACAGCGGGGTGCCGCAGCAGCGATCCCCGGGGTCCCCAGCAGTGGGACCGCGGCGATCTGACATCTTATCCCCTATCCTTTGGATAGGGGATAAGATGTCTAGGGGCGGAGTACCCCTTTAAGGGGTTAAAATATGTTCATGGTCCTGTACGGTGGATGGCCTTAAAGGGGTTCTCCTGGAAAAAAAAATTTATTTATCAACTGGTTCCAGAAAGTTAAACAGATTTGTAAATTACTTCTATTAAAAAATCCAGTATAAAAAATCAGTACTTATGATCTTCTGAAGTTAAGGTTGTTCTTTTCTGTCTAAGTGCTCTCTGATGACACGTGTCTTGGGAAACGCCCAGTTTAGAAGAGGTTTGCTATGGGAATTTGCTTCTAAACTGGGCGTTTCCCAAGACATGTGTCATCAGAGAGCACTTAGGCAGAAAAGAACAACCTTAACTTCAGAAGGTCATAAGTACTGAAAGGATTAAGATTTTTTAACAGAAGTAATTTACAAATCTGTTTAACTTTCTGAAGCCAGTTGATATATAAAAAAAAGTTTTTTCCTGGATAACTCCTTTAAGAGTAAAAAATGAGAAAAAATGTCCGCTATATGGAATCCTTCCAGTAATCCTTCCAGTACTTATCAGCTGCTGAAGTTGAGTTGTTCTTTTCTGTCTAACTGCTCTCTGATGAGACCTATCTCGGGAGCTGTCCAGAGTAGGAGCGAATCCCCATAGCAAACCTTTTATGCTCTGGACAGTTCCTGAGACAGACAGAGATGTCAGCAGAGAGCACTGTTGTCATACAGGAAAAAAAAAACTCAACTTCAGCAGCTGATAACTATTGGAAGGATTAAGATTTTTTAATAGAAGTCATTTACAAATCTGTTTAACTTTCTGGAGCCAGTTGATCTAAAAAATAAAAAAAAATAAAAAAAAAAGATTTTTATTCCATTTACTGTGCGCCATAAAAAAAAGAAAGCCCAAAAAAGTCTTTAAATTGCTATATTCTGCCCCCCTATACCTGGTTTAGTTTCCCCTGTATGGAGCGGTGTCAGGATATTACTTTTTGCCTCGTGAGCTGCAGTTTTATCTTTATTATTTTGGGGTAGATGAGTTCTGACACAATTCTGACATTTCGTATATTTTTTGGTTAAAGGGGTATTCCAGGAAAAACCTTTTTTTTTGTCACCTCGCAAATTTTTTCCCTATTTTGCAGAATATTTTATGGTATAATAAAAGGTGTCATTACAAAGTATAAAAAACAAAAAAAACAAACCCTCATCTGGCCCTGTAGATGGAAAAATGTATTACGTCTCTTAGGAGAGGATGAAAAAAAAATTAGCATAAATGTAAATTTCCTGGGTCATTAAGGGGTTAGGCTCACACTATGGAATTTCTGGCTGGAGATTCAGAGTGTCGCCATAGGACTGCGCATGTTCTGTAGAAAGAATAAACAAGTCCATTCTTTCCGTGGCAAAATTTCAGCAGCGGAACATCCGCCGGCAAAATTCCAAAGTGTAAATCAAACCTTAAGGTTATTTCTTAAAAATAAATCTGTTTTATTCTCTGCAGATTCTTGTAGCAGGAGATCAGAGGAGAATCTTATATCTTCAGATTATAAAGCAGATGATGATATCACACAAGATACATATGAAGAACATTCCATTATCCCAGATACACCCTCAGCCCTTCACAGCCAAGATCTGTCATCTCATCCTGTAATACAAGTCCGACCTAAAGATTCATCACAGCAAAATATGAGGAAGCCATTTTCATGTGCTGAATGTGGGAAATGTTTTAATCAGAAATCACGTCTTCTTCTACATCAAAGAATTCACACTGGAGAGAAGCCATTTTTATGTTTACAATGTGGGAAGTGTTTTACTCAGAAACAATCTCTTGTTAACCATCAAAGAATTCACACAGGTGAGAATCCATTTTCATGCTCAGAATGTGGGAAATGTTTTATTCAGAAATCGCATCTTGTTGGTCATCAAAGAATTCACACCGGAGAGAAACCATATTCTTGTTCAGAGTGTGGGAAATGTTTTACTTGTAAATTATATCTTGTTAAACATCAAATAACTCACACAGGAGAAAAGGCATTTTCATGTGCAGAATGTGGGAATTGTTTTTCTGACAAATTACATCTTCGTCAACATAAAAAAATTCACATAGGAGAGAAGCCATTTTCATGTTCACAATGTGGGAAATGTTTTGCTGTAAAATCACAACTAGTTAAGCATCAAAAAATTCACACAGGAGAAAAGCCATTTTCATGTTCGGAATGTGGAAAATGTTTCACTCAGAAATCAACTCTTGTTAGACATCAAAAAATTCACACAGGAGAGAAGCCATTTTCATGTTTGGAATGTGGAATATGTTTTACTCAGAAATCAATACTTATCAGACATACAAGAATTCACACAGGAGAGAAGTCGTTTTCATGTTCAGAATGTGGGAAATGTTTTACTGAGAAATCAATACTTATCAGACATACAAGAATTCACACAGGAGAGAAGCCATTTTCATGTTCAGAATGTGGGAAATGTTTTACTGGGAAATCAAATCTTATCAAACATCTAAGAGTTCACAGAGGAGTGAAGATAATTCAGAGCAAAAATTGATGCAGATAACACATCTATATCTATATATTAACACATCTATATATTAACCATGACATTCATACATATATCATATACTGCATCTCCAAACTTGTTCCCAATTGTTAATAAAAGTTTTCTTTGCAGCATGCTGAGACTGGCACTTTTTTGTTTGTTTATCTTTTTTAAGCAAAAATGCCATAGTTTAACCCCTTAAGGACCAGGGATTTTTCAGTTTTTGCACTTTCATTTTTCTCTATCGGCTCCATTGGGGGACACAGACCATGGGTATATGCTGCTGTCTCTAGGAGGTTCAACATTATGGCAACAAGAAAAGTCGTCTCCTCCCAGCAGGGTATGCCCGCCCACAGGCACCGAGGTAATCAGTTTTAGCTTAGTGTCTAAGGAGGTAGACACGGTCTGGAGTTCTCTCCAGACCAGGTCTCATATTTTTTATTTTCCTAGGTTTAGGGACGTGTTAGTTTTTTTTATTCCTTTATCTTTCCTGTTTTCAGGTGGGGACTCAGGAACATAGCGTTCACTGTTTCCCCATTGCAATTGAGGGGGCACAGGCATCTTGGATGTACTGTTAACCCCCTCTCGCCAACGGTCAGCGCCTGGGGTTGTACCTCATGGGTCCGGGTCCCCCACCTTTCCCTGCTCGCCTCGCTTTTCAAGCCCGGCATGATGCATGTGACAAAATGCTGACTGAAGACTCCATTAGGTAAGTTCTTCTGACAGAAGGTGAGTATAATTCCCCCTTTTCTTGCAGGTCCTAGGATTCTTTATCCTCTGGAGACCCCCTACTTCAGCCCACTCCTCTTTATTGTTATCTCCTGAATTGTGGGGAACCCTTTCAGGCAATGGGGGCTTAAAATCTGTGGTGTAGGACTGTGCAAGTCTTTCCTTTTCTTCGGAGTCTATTCATTCAGACGCCGACACTACTTGGGCAGTAACTTTCATTTTGGCAGCGGAACACTGCTGACTCCTCCTGCATTCTCAGTGAGCGCGGACCCTATCTCCGGCCATATCGCTCATTGCGCCGGAACACAGCCCTGCTCTCCTGTCGGCAGCAGTTACTTTCATTTCAGCAGCAGAGCACTGCCGACTCCTCCTGCGCTTTCCGTGAGCGCGGCCCCTATCTCCGGCCATATCGCTCACTGCGCCGGAACACAGCCCTGCTCTCCTGTCGGCAGCGGCATGCTGCCGTCTGTGTTTTTTCTTTATGGGAGCGAGGACACCATTAGAGCCCGGCCATTTTCCTTCTCTGGCCGCAGGCCCTTGTCGGGCTTTAGCCCCGCCTACTCACAGCCGCGGGAATCCTTCTCTCTCTCCTTCTCTGCATGCGGCCAGTCCCTTTCTCTGCCAATCAGCGCTAAGCGCGTGCAGAGGGTTTCTGAGGGCCAATGAGTGGCGCCCTTTGGCTAGGCCGGTCTCTCTCTCTTCTCATTGGCTATGCTTTCTTCTCCCTCGCTATCTCCCCTCAGCCGTGTAGCGCTCCTCACAGCCGCTACCTTATTGGGGACACTTACATTGAGTGAGCAGTTACTTTAAAAATAAAATAAAATAAAAAAAATACATTTAAATAAATAAATATATAAGAATGGATGTGTCTGAGCCCGGAACTGTCCCTCCTTCTGGACAGATACCACGGGCCTGGTCACCTATTGTTCTTGCAGGGGTTAGCAACTCTACCATACTTGGCTCTGCTAAACCCACTTGTTCCGCCTGCACCACTGCTTCCCCTGCTATTCTATTTCTATCAACTTGGCTCAGGTCTCCCGTTCTGTGGTGACAGCCTTGGAGAGCTCCGCCCTACGCCGGCCCTCCAGAGGGACCCGCTCTCCCCCTATACTAACCGCTCTTGCAAGCGTCATAAAGGTGTTTCATCTGACTCACCTCGTTCCCATTCACCTGGAGAACTTGTGGTTGGAGTTTCCGATTGGATACATATGACATGGTGCACTCCTTGGTTTCGGCCATAAGAGACACCTTCCATCTAGAGGACCCAGGAACTTCGGACGTGGCTCCAGAAGTTTCCTTTCACAGAGGACAGCACGATTGGATACATCTGATGTGGTGTACTCATTGGTTTTGGCCATAAGAGACACCTTCCAGCAAAAGGACCCAGGAACTTCGGACGTGGTCCAGAAGTTTCCTCTCATCAGGGTCTTCGGGCGTGGCTCCAGAAGTTTCCTTTCATAGAGGACAGCATGGATAATCCTGATGTGGTGTATTCATTGGTTTCGGCCATAAGAGACACCTTCCAGCTGAAGGACCCTGGAACTTCGGACGTGGTCCAGACGTTTCCTCTCATCATGCCCGACCTCTTCCAGGGCTGCCTCACCTCGTTCCCATTCAACTGGAGAACTTGTGGATGAGGTTTATGATTCGGCCTCCGACTCATAGGAACGCACGGATGCCTGATGTGGTGTACTCATTGGTTTCGGCCATAAGACACACCTTCCATCTAAAGGACCCAGGAACTTCAGACGTTGCTCCAGAAGTCTCCTTTCTTCGTGCCCGATCGGCACCTAAGACTTTCAGCTCTCACGCTGAATTTTACGCCCTGCTGACATCCGCCTGGAGGCACCCTTTCAAGAAGGTTCAAGCGCGGTATCCCTTCGCCATAGACCTCATTGCTCGGTGGACCTCCTTTCCAACTGTGGATCTACCGGTCTCCCGCCTCTCTAAGGTGCCTACCCGGCTGTTGGCTGATGCGGCTGCCTTTAAGGATCCAGCGGACGGTGGACACTTTGGCAAACCTTGCCTTTGAGACAGCAGGTTCTTCCTGCTTTTGCTTCAGCCTGGGTGTCAAAGGCCCTTTCAGTATGGTCTCCCAACTCCACCAGGGTAGTCTTCAAGATCCCTCTAGAGGATTTGTTTAATCTAGCTCTCCGATGCTCCGCAGCTGGAGATTTTCTGTGTTCTGCTTCCATGCGCAGCCACTGTGCTGCCTTTGCCACAAGCTACCTAGTAGCCACTGTCCCTCCATATGGCTTAAAGCCTGGAATGTGGACGCCGCCTTTAGGAAGTGAGGCGACGGGCGGAGAAGAGTTCTTTATTACCTCTGGACAAGGCTCACAGAACCGCTTTCCATCGTAAGTCCTCCTTCTGGTTCTGCAGACCTTTGGTACCATCAAGGGGTACCAACAAAGGCTCCAGCCAGGCGCTTTCACAGGAAGAGGGCTCCCTCCTTCCGGACCTATCCGAGAGGTCGGCTATCCTTTCCGGCCGTTTTGCGGCCCCATCAGGCACCCGTAGGCCTTCCTCGGTCTGAAGGGTCGCCCCCACCCACCGACCTTTCTCGGGTGGTTGGCGCCTCTTACTCTTCTGGGACACCTAGACTACGCACATTCAGGACTCCTAGGTCAGGGATGTGGTAGTCAACGGATACAGGATCAAATTTGCTTCTCTTCCTTGGGATTGTCTTTTTCTTTCCTGGACCCTCCGGTTCCTCTCTCTAGCGAAAGCAGTTCGGGGAGCGCCCCAGCTCCTTTTTTACCCAGGGAGTTATTGTCCCGGTTCCTTCAGGGTAATGTTTTCGAGGTTTATTCCAACCTCTTTGTGGTCCCCAAGAAAGGCGTTTCTGTTCGCCCACTCTTGGTTCTCGAGTATTTCAGCCAGCATCTTCTGACTTCCATCCCGAATGGAGTCTCTCCGTTCAGTGCTGGCGTCCATGGTTCACGGGGAGTTTTCATTCCTCAGTGGACATCAAGGATGGCTGCCTCCACATCTCATTGTTTCCCGGTCATCAGCGGTAGCTCCGCTTTGCAGTTCCGGACGGTCATTTCCTATTTTGGCTCTCCATTTCAGTCTGACCACTTCTCCACGGACCTTTCACAAAGTCCTTGCACCTGTGATAGCCCCTTTTACGGACAATGGTTGTTTCCGTGATTCCTTACTTGGATGACCTCCTGATCAGAGCTCCAGCCAGGGCCCAGATCCTTAAGAGTCTTAGTCTCAACCTCCAGACCTTGTCTCACTTCGGTTGGGTGTTCAATCGGGACAAGTCCAACTGCTCTCCTGGGGCTCCAGTTCGACACGGCCTCTACCCGCTTTCGTTTTCCGCCGACCAGTCGGCTGACTCTCTTATCAAGAGTCCGATGACTTCGGCACCCTGATCCAGTTTCCATTCGCTTTTGCATGGATGTCCTGGATCGGTTAATGGCGGCCATGGAGGCCGTGCCATTTGCCCAGTTTCATCACCGACCTCTTCAACTGGTGATTCTCTTCTGGTGGGACAGGTCTCCATTGTTTCTCGACCGCAAGATCGTTCTCGGGGCCTTGGTCCCCCAAGAAGCCCTTTTACCCTTCAACATGTTTGGGCCTAGGGCAATTCTTTCTTGGCTTGTTTCTTGGGAAATTCCCTTCGGGGCGGAACTCAAGTTCCGGCATCTCAGTGATCTTCATTCCGGACGTTTCTGGGATGTGGTCTTTCTCAGACGGTCCTCAGCCGTCCAAGGCAAGTGGTCCCTACATCCGGAGGTGTTTGCAGTGACCTGCAACCTCTGGGGCGCTCCAGGCATGGACCTCTGCACTTTCCGCCACAATGAAACCGTTCCCTTCTATTGTTCGGGCTTTGCCCTTCCTTATGTTTCCTCCCCTTCCTCTCCTTTTGGGGTCCTGAGGCATCTCACAGCAGAGGGCGTTCCCGCCATTCTCATGGCCCAGACTGGCCCCGGCGGGCATGATATGTCGTCATGGTCAGGCTCCTGAACGACTTACCGCTGCGCCTTCCCTATCGTCCAGACCTCCTGTATCAGGTCTCCTGGGCCACCTCTATTTACTGTCTCTGCTTTTGATGGCGTGGCCGTTGAGACAGCGGTTCTGAGGACCCGCGGTTTCTCTTCCCAAGTGGTTCGCACCATGCTGAGGGCTCACAAGCCTTCCCCTGCAAAGAGTTACCACCATACCTGGCGGTCTTATTTCTGTTGGTGTGACACTCAGCCTTTTTCTTCGGTCGTGGTTGGCTTCAGCTCCCTTAGGGGTCAAAGGTTAGGCTGTTTCCATTCTTTTCCAACGTTCTCTGGTGTTCAATTATCATGTCCGAACATAGTTCAGGGAGCGGCACAAGCTGCCCCTCCTTTTCAGTCTCCTTTTTTCCCTTGGGACTTGTACTGGGTCTTAGATGCCCTGCAAGGCCCCCCTTTTGAACCTCTCAGGGACATTTCTCTTTGCCTCCTTCCCCGGAAGGTGGCATTCCTTATTGCTCTTCCCTCTGTTAGGAGGGTGTCAGAGCTGGCAGCTCTCTCCTGCAATTCTCCTTTCCTGGTTGTATACCAGGACAAGTTGTTTTGTTTTCCATCCAGGTCCGTCCTTCGTACCTGATATGGTTTTGACTTTTTCATCTCAATGAGGACATCGTCCTTCCATCCTTTTGTCCGGCCCCTTTTCACCCCTGGAAGCGTTTGTTCCACAACCTGTTGTGGTCGTTGGACAAGACAACCATTTTGGGAGCTTACCGCTGCAAGGGGAAGATCAACCCTTCAGGGTTTTGGCTCATTCCATCAGTTTTTCAGGGCATCCTTGGCCTCTGCTACGTGGCTTCGGCCTTGCAGTTCTGTGAGGCGTCCATGTGGGCGTCTTTGCACACTTTCTCAAGGTGCTACCAGATTCATGCCCTCGCATCAGCTGATTCTACTCTGGGCTGTAAGATGTTGCAGGTGGTGATGGTCCAACCGTAAACCTGTCTGATTCCTTACCCACCCAAGGGACGGCTTTGGTACGTCCCATGGTCTGTGTCCCCCAATGGAGCCAATAGAAAAAAGGAGATTTTTATGCTTACCGTAAAATCTCTTTCTCGAAAGATCCATTGGGGGACACAGCTCCCACCCTGTTCTGGTGTTTCTATTTCAGTCATCTGTCCGAGGGTGTGTTCAGTTACCTTTTCTTCTGGTTGCTCGGACAGTCTGTGGTTTTTCTCTGGACCTGTCGGTCTTCTCCTATTGCTACTGGGAGGAGCCGACTTTTCTTGTTGCCATAGTGTCGAGCCTCCTAGAGACAGCAGCATATACCCATGGTCTGTGTCCCCCAATGGATCCTTCGAGAAAGAGATTTTACGGTAAGCATAAAAATCTCCTTTTTCCACCTTACCTTTAAAAAATCATAACTCGTTCAATTTTGCACCTAAAAATCCATATTATGGCTTATTTTTTGCGCCACCAATTCTACTTTGTAATGACATCAGTCATTTTACCCAAAAATCTACGACGAAACGGAGAAAAAAATCATTGTGAGACAAAATTAAAGCAAAAACACAATTTTGTACCTTTTGGGGGCTTCCGTTTCTACACATTACCCTACTTATATAGGTTTGATTTTGCCGTACTTCTGGGGAAAAAATCAAAACTACATGCAGGAAAATTTATACGTTTAAAATTGTCATCTTCTGACCCCTATAACTTTTTTATTTTTACGTGTATGGGACGGTATGAGGGCTCATTTTGTGTACCATGATCTAAAGTTAATTTATTTATTTTTTCCTTTTTTTTCTTTTCTTTAAAAGAACAAAGAATACAATACATTTCTATCCAATACATAAATATACATTATTTTAAACCCTTCAGATAGAGGTGGTTAGAACAGGTATCAGTTTCGAGTTCGAGCCGGGGGTTTTCTTGTTTGGTTGAATTGTTTAATTCCTAAATTACCGATGATAAAAAAGAAGCTTATTTCAAATGTATTAATTATAGGAAGGTTAATAATAATGAGGAAATGGATATCTGATAAAATCCCGAACCGATCAGAATGGTATTCGGAGCTACAGAGGGTGAAAGGTTTTGAGAAGGTAAAGAGTAAAAAATTAGGAAAAATGCCCGCTATATGGAAGAAAAAGTGGGAAATCTGGGACTCCTGAAACCCCGATGATTCTGTGAACCCTAGGTAGAAGGGGAGAGAGGAGTGAAGCCCTTTTTTTTTATTTATTTTTTCCTTTGGGGGGGGGGAAGGTGAAGGGTTGGGGAGGGAAATCAAAGGAAAATTTGTTAAATGAATGTGTATTTATTGTATTTTTGTTTGTAAAAGTATTGTAAGAGCTGGTGTTCTTTGATTTATGTCATTTTTAGAAGTATTGAATAAAAATTATTTAAAAAAAAGGCCATTTAGAGACAAACATGGTGGAGGATTGTAATCATGAGGAAGCTGTCTTGCAGGACAGTGGAACGTGTGGAGCTGCTGTGTCTCCCGACCCCCCCCCCCCCCCCCCCTTGGTTGGCGAGGTAGCCCCTGGTATACATGCTCACTATTTCATTGCGGTACAGTATCAGCTGGTGGTGATAGCCATATTTTGGATTTTTGCCCCAGTCACGCCATTACTCTATATCCATTTCCAGCCTTACTGACTTTTTTCCCACTTCAGTGGTTATTTGGGTGACAGTCGTCCACCATGTTCTTTGTGTTGTTGAGTGGTTTTAAATGTCTGTGCTTTATTTGTGTGATTTAATAAAGACTTAACGTATTTTTTACCGTATAAGACGCACTTTTTCTTCCCCAAAACTGGGGGGGGGGGGGAGAAAAGTCGGTGCATCTTATACGGTGAATACACCCCTATCGCGGCGGTCCCTGCGGCCATCAACGGCCGGGACCCTCGGCTAATACAGGACATCACCGATCGCGGTGATGCCCTGTATTAACCCTTCAGACGCGGCGATCAAAGCTGACCGCCGCGTCTGAAGGGAAAGTGACACTAACCCGGCTGCTCAGGACCACCGCGGGGTGAAATCGCGGCGTCCCGAAGAGCTTACAGGACACCGGGAGGGACCTTACCTGCCTCCTCGGTGTCTGCTCCGTGTCGGGATCCCCTGCATGGCCGGCGCTCTCCTTCGACGTCATCACATCGTCCCGTCATCCAATAGGAGCGGCGTGCGTAGCAACGTGATGACGGCGACGGAGAGCGTGGATCCCGGGGAAGAAGACGTCCGGAGCGACGGGGACACCACGGGGACGCGGCGACAGCGATGGAGCGACATCCAGGGCAGCGGGGACGAGCGGTGACAGGTCCAGAGCGGCGGGGACACGTGAGTACTACCTCCTATACCAGTGGTCTTCAACCTGCAGACCTCCAGATGTTGCAAAACTACAACTCCCAGCATGCCCGGACAGCCGTCGGCTGTCCGGGCATGCTGGGAGTTGTAGTTTTGCAACATCTGGAGGTCCGCAGGTTGAAGATCACTGTTGGGTTCAGAATCTTTCTTTTTCTAGATTTTGCACCTTTAAAATTGGTTATTATTGTGGTGTGCATCTATTAAAGGGTACCTTTCATCAAAAAAAGCCTTTGATATATTATAGATTAATGTATGAAGAATAACTTTCCCATAGCATGTTATTAAAAAATATGCTTCTTTCTATTTAATGTTCCACTTTAAAAAAAATTACCACTAGGGGTCTCCCTACCAGTCCTTTTTTTTTTTTATAGATTCCTAAATCTCAGACTGCAGCTGGGACACAGACAAACTCAGCACTGCTCCCTGCCAGGGAGTCTGTCTGTGTCCCGGCTGCAGTCTGAGATATTAGGACTCCAGCATGAGTCTGAAATCTATAAAAAAAAAAATAAAAAGGACTGGTAGGGAGACCCCTAGTGGCCATTTTTTCAAAGTGGAAAATGAAATAGAAAGAAGCATATTTTTTAATAACATGCTATGGGAAAGTTATTCTGCATACATTAATCTATAATATATCAGAAGTTTTTTTGATGAGAGGTACCCTTGAACTAATTTACGCAGGATAAGTCATCAATTGCCGAGCCGAGAAGTTCGTGACGAATCAAATTTACTGTAAATTCGCTCATCTCTAAATGGAATGTGTAAGAAACCACAGTAGAGGCGAAAGGAAAATAGTTATTTATTACTAACTATAAAATAGTTAATTATTTTAATAGAGAGTGCATTTGTACTACCTACCAACATTTTTTATCTGCCACTTTCCAATAATTCCCATATTGAATTACTTTTAATTCCTAATTTCAAAAAAATACTCCCTAATCACCTCTTGTTCATGAACCAAAAACAGTGCCCGAGAAGCCAAAAAGTAATAAATGGAATTTTCAACCCCCCACATTCCGGTGAAGGAGTTAAATAGTGTAATTTAATTCTCACTCGTTTCCGCCCCCAAATTAATTCATTTAGCTTTTCCCCTAACCCTCCAAAAAAACTTTCTTTAATCCATATTGGTGAAACTCTTAAAAAATGGAGAACCATAGGTAACAAAACCATTTTAATTAAGGTTATCCTATCCGCCATATTTAGACGCAATTTTATCCATACATTAATTTTAATTGTTGTTTTTTCCAGCAAAGGTTGTAGATTAAGTTTATCAAATTCCTCTACATTTTTTGAGATTTTTATGCCCAGGTATTCCATATATTCTGTTGTTTTTAAAATTTTTATATTTCCTATAGGGGAATTTATTTCCTCATCAAGTGGGAGAAGCGCTGATTTTTGCCAATTCATTTTTAAACCCGGATATTACCCCGAATTCTTCCACCATTTTTATATCACTTTCGGAACCTTCTGAGTTGGGTTTCTGATAAACATAATCACATCATCTGATCTGAAGTTTTTAGCGGACTTTTTGTTCACTTTTTATTCATTTTTTCAGGATATAAAGAGTGACAAAAAATATGCTATTTTGGACTTTGAAATTTTTTGCACGTACGCAATTGATCATGCGGTTTAATTAACTATATATTTTTTCACAGTTTTATTTTTTTTTAAATGGGAAAAGGGGGGTGATTCAAACTTTTATTAGGGAAGGGGTTAAATGATCTTTATTCACTTTTTTTTCCCCCTTTTTTTTTTTTGCAGTGTTATAGCTCCCATAGGGACCTATAACGCTGCACACACTGATCTTTTACATTGATCAGTGGTTTCTCATAGGAAACCATTGATCGATGATTCTGCCGCTTGACTGCTCATGCCTGGATCTCAGGCACTGAGCAGTCATTTGGCGATCGGACACCAGGAGGCAGGTAGGGACCCTCCTGCTGTGTCACAGCTGTTCGGGATGCCACGATTTCACCGCAGCGATCCCGAACAGCCCCCTGAGCTAACCGGCATTGTTTTACTTTCACTTTAGACGCAGCCGCGTTTAAAGGGTTAATAGCAAGCGGCACAGTGATCAATGCCTCACGCTATTAGCCACGGGTCCCGGCCGTTGTCAGAGGCCGGGCCCAACCCGCTATGACGCGAGGCCACGCCGTGGCCCCGCGTTATAGAAAGGGAAAGGACTCAGGATGTACCGGTACGTCCTTGGTTCTTAAGAGGTTAAGGATGCAGTCAATTTTATTTTTTGAGTTTCATTTTTTATTTATGTTTACATCATTCGGGATCCTCAACATTATATTTTGACAGATCGGACATTTACGCATGCGGTGATACCATATATGGTTAATAATTATTTATTTTTATTTTTTTACGCTTTTTGGGGGTAAAATGGGGAAAAGAGGTGATTTAAATTTTTATTGGGGGGGGAATTTTTCAATTTTTTTTTACTTTTATTTTTTACTTATTATATGCCCATAGAGGACTATTCATGGCAAGCATTAGATTGCCAATACTGTTCAGTGCTATGCATATGTATAGCACTGATCAGTATTATCAGCAATCTTCTGCTCTGGTCTGCTGGAAGGCAGATCAGTGCAGAAGACGCCAGAGAGTCGGTGGAGGCAGGTGAGGGGACCTCCGTCCGCCATCTTAGCTGATCTGATCCCCACGGCTGTGCCGCGTGCGATCAGATCAGCTATTACGGTAGCCGCACTGCTGCAGATGCTGTGATCTGTATTGATCACGGCATCTGAGGGGTTAATGGCGGACATCAGCGCCATCGCGGATGTCCATCATTACCGGCGAGTCCCCAGCTGCTGATAGCAGTCAGGACCTGCCGTGTATGACCACAAGCACCGCTTCGATGCTCGCTGTCATGCACAGGATGTAAATGTATGTCCTGGTGCATGAAGTACCTCTGCACCAGAACGTACATTTACGCCCTTGGTCGTTAAGGGGTTAAGCATCAGTGGAAGGAAGTAGTGATGCATAGCGCTAAGGATACTGGATGCGTAAGCTGAAGTCCACTCACCATCCTGGCTCCTCCACTGGTTGGGTCTCTGTAGCTCGTCCCTTCTGGCGGTGTTTTCCCAGACGGGGAGACTTCAGCTGTTGCTAAACTACCACTACCAGCAAAGGCTGTCCGAGTATGCTCGGGGTTGTAGTTTTGCAGCAATTTTAGGCTCCCTGTTTAGGAAGACATTACCTTATTTGTGTTATGGAAATAAAATACAGCCTGATGTTACCAGGGTGGGCGAGGACCATTATTACTGGCTCTCCCCAGACTAAATAATACCAGCCTGTTACTGGCTAGGCCAAGGAGCGCCATTTTTGGTTAACTGGGTAATATTTGGTGGTTAGCGGTAGCTGTTTTTGGGGCTAACACTAACCCCCAGCTCAGTAATGGACTCTATCTATAACGGCTTCCACTACTAAGCCAGAAAATTAAATTAAAAAAACAAAAAAAAAAATTTATTTAAAAAAACACTCCGCCAAAGCCCTCGTAGCCATTTTATTAAATGAAAAAAAAAACAAAAAAAAAAAAAACACTGGTCATTGACATAGTTAACAAAATCCGACGTAGTCCCCAGAATAGACGGATCTAAAACAAGAAGAAGAGAAAAACATGAAAATGGGTTTGTTGCACAACTACAACTCCCAGCATGCCCAGACTGCCTTTGGCTGTTGGGGTATACTAGTAGTTGTAGTTTAGCAACAGCTGGAGTCTCCCTGTCTGGGAAGACACTGCCAGAAGGCAAAATGTACAAAGTGATCAGGGCTTAATACACTCATCACCCCTGGTCCCTGCTTTTAGTTTCGCCCCTAATGACGTCATCACTGATCCGGAACAGGAGGAGGTAAGTGGACGCCGGCTTCTGTATACACAACAATCTATAGATAGCTGAATACACTGTGTGTAATGTACATGTAGCTGAGCTGGAGACGCCGTGGAGAACGTTCTGCTGCCTGCAGCATCCTCCAGCATGACCGGTTTGGCGGTGGGTCAGTAATAGTGTGGGTTGGCATTTCTTTGGCGGGCCGCACAGCCCTCCATGTGATTGCCAGAAGTAGCCTGACTGCCATTAGGTACCGAGATGAGATCCTCAGACCCCTTGTGAGACCATATGCTGGTGCTGGGCCCTGGGTTCCTCCTAATGCAAGACAATGCTAGACCTCATGTGGCTGGAGTGTATCAGCAGTTCCTACAAGAGGAAGGCATTGATGCTATGAAATGGCCGCCCGTTCCCCAGACCTGAATCCGTTTGAGCACATCTGGGACATCATGTCTCGCTCCATCCACCACAGACTGTCCAGGAGTTGGCGGATGCTTTAGTCCAGGTCTGGGAGGACATCCCTCAGGAGACCATCCTCCACCTCATCAGGATCATGCCCAGGCATTGTAGGGAGGTCATACGGGCACGTGGAGGTCACACACACTACTGAGCCTCATTGTGACTTGTATTAAGGACATTACATAAAGTTGGATCAGCCTGTAGTGTGGTTTTCCCCTATGATTTTGAGTGTGACTCCATATCCAGACCTCCATGGGTTGATACATTTGATTTCCATTGATCATTTTTGTGTGATTTTGTTGTCAGCGAATTCATCTACGTAAAGACGAAAGTATTTCATACGATTAGTTCATTCACTCAGATCTAGGATGTAGATCAGTGTATAATATACGGCTGGTGGAGGTGAGTAATGATGCTATACATCTC
Organism: Hyla sarda; assembly: GCF_029499605.1. NCBI lineage: Eukaryota > Metazoa > Chordata > Amphibia > Anura > Hylidae > Hyla > Hyla sarda. Next base: position 606,219,877 of record NC_079189.1, read on the forward strand.
TCCTCACACTCAATGGACCGGGCGCTCTGCATCCTACCCACGGAGTGGTACCCTGAAGGCAGTAGAAAAAAAATTGCCACAGGGTACAAAATTGGCAGATTCCACACACCAGAAAAAAATAAATAAATAAATAAAAAAGTAGTTTTTAGTGGTGGTGGAATCTTTCGTTGGTCACCTGACCTGGTCTTGGTATTAGGAGATCCCTGGATTGTACACTTCTTAATAAGTGATTAAACAGTAGTGACCGGCGTCTTCAAGGCTCTGGATCTTTTTCTATCCTTTCCCGTCTGTATAAAGTTCTATTACCTTAATACACAGGTGACAGTTCTTTTCTGCTCCCCATGGCTCAGTATCTCACCTGCTCAGAGCATCAACGTGAGAGCGAACAAACTCAATGACTATTTATACAGCTCAGCTACATGTACATTACACATATACAGCTCTATTGTGTACACATACAGCTCAGCTACATGTACATTACACATATACAGCTCTACTGTGTACACATACAGCTCAGCTACATGTACATTACACATATACAGCTCTAATGAGTACACATACAGCTCAGCTACATGCACATTACACATATACAGCTCTACTGAGTACACATACAGCTCAGCTACATGTACATTACACATATACAGCTCTACTGTATACACACACAGCTCAGCTACATGTACATTACACATATACAGCTCTACTGTGTACACATACAGCTCAGCTACATGTACATTACACATATACAGCTCTACTGAGTACACATACAGCTCAGCTACATGTACATTACACATATACAGCTCTACTGTGTACACATACAGCTCAGCTACATGTACATTACACATATACAGCTCTACTGTGTACACATACTGCTCAGCTACATGTACATTACACATATACAGCTCTACTGTGTACACATACTGCTCAGCTACATGTACATTACACATATACAGCTCTACTGTGTACACATACAGCTCAGCTACATGTACATTACACATACAGCTCTATTGTGTACACATACAGCTCAGCTACATGTACATTACACATATACAGCTCTACTGTGTACACATACAGCTCAGCTACATGTACATTACACATATACAGCTCTACTGTGTACACATACAGCTCAGCTACATGTACATTACACATATACAGCTCTATTGTGTACACATACAGCTCAGCTACATGTACATTACACATATACAGCTCTACTGTGTACACATACAGCTCAGCTACATGTACATTACACATATACAGCTCTACTGTGTACACATACAGCTCAGCTACATGTACATTACACACAACTTTACTGTGTACACATACAGCTCAGCTACATGTACATTACACACATACAGCTCAGCTACATGTACATTACACATATACAGCTCTATTGTGTACACATACAGCTCAGCTACATGTACATTACACATATATACAGCTCTACTGTGTACACATACAGCTCAGCTACATGTACATTACACATATACAGCTCTACTGTGTACACATACAGCTCAGCTACATGTACATTACACATATACAGCTCTACTGTGTACACATACAGCTCAGCTACATGTACATTACACATATACAGCTCTACTGTGTACACATACAGCTCAGCTACATGTACATTACACATATACAGCTCTACTGTGTACACATACAGCTCAGCTACATGTACATTACACATATACAGCTCTACTGTGTACACATACAGCTCAGCTACATGCACATTACACATATACAGCTCTACTGTGTACATATACAGCTCAGCTACATGCACATTACACATATACAGCTCAGCTACATGTACATTACACATACAGCTCAGCTACATGTACATTACACATATACAGCTCAGCTACATGTACATTACACATATACAGCTCTACTGTGTACACATACAGCTCAGCTACATGCACATTACACACATACAGCTCTACTGTGTACACATACAGCTCAGCTACATGCACATTACACACATACAGCTCTACTGTGTACACATACAGCTCAGCTACATGTACATTACACATATACAGCTCTACTGTGTACACATACAGCTCAGCTACATGCACATTACACATATACAGCTCTACTGTGTACACATACAGCTCAGCTACATGTACATTACACATATACAGCTCTACTGTGTACACATACAGCTCAGATACATGCACATTACACATATACAGCTCTACTGTGTACACATACAGCTCAGCTACATGCACATTACACATATACAGCTCTACTGTGTACACATACAGCTCAGCTACATGTACATTACACACATACAGCTCTACTGTGTACACATACAGCTCAGCTACATGTACATTACACACATACAGCTCTACTGTGTACACATACAGCTCAGCTACATGTACATTACACATATACAGCTCTACTGTATACACATACAGCTCAGCTACATGCACATTACACATATACAGCTCTACTGTATACACATACAGCTCAGCTACATGCACATTACACATATACAGCTCTACTGTGTACACATACAGCTCAGCTACATGCACATTACACACAGCTCTACTGTGTACACATACAGCTCAGCTACATGTACATTACACATATACAGCTCTACTGTGTACACATACAGCTCAGCTACATGCACATTACACATATACAGCTCTACTGTGTACACATACAGCTCAGCTACATGTACATTACACATATACAGCTCTATTGTGTACACATACAGCTCAGCTACATGTACATTACACATATACAGCTCTACTGTGTACACATACAGCTCAGCTACATGTACATTACACATATACAGCTCTACTGTGTACACATACAGCTCAGCTACATGCACATTACACATATACTGCTCTACTGTGTACACATACAGCTCAGCTACATGCACATTACACATATACAGCTCTACTGTGTACACATACAGCTCAGCTACATGCACATTACACATATACAGCTCTACTGTGTACATATACAGCTCAGCTACATGCACATTACACATATACAGCTCAGCTACATGTACATTACACATACAGCTCAGCTACATGTACATTACACATATACAGCTCAGCTACATGTACATTACACATACAGCTCAGCTACATGTACATTACACATATACAGCTCAGCTACATGTACATTACACATATACAGCTCTACTGTGTACACATACAGCTCAGCTACATGCACATTACACACATACAGCTCTACTGTGTACACATACAGCTCAGCTACATGTACATTACACATATACAGCACTACTGTGTACACATACAACTCAGCTACATGCACATTACACACATACAGCTCTACTGTGTACACATACAGCTCAGCTACATGTACATTACACATATACAGCTCTACTGTGTACACATACAGCTCAGCTACATGCACATTACACATATACAACTCTACTGTGTACACACAGCTCAGCTACATGCACATTACACACATACAGCTCAGCTACATGCACATTACACACATACAGCTCTACTGTGTACACATACAGCTCAGCTACATGTACATTACACACATACAGCTCTACTGTGTACACATACAGCTCAGCTACATGTACATTACACACATACAGCTCTACTGTGAACACATACAGCTCAGCTACATGTACATTACACACATACAGCTCTACTGTGTACACATACAGCTCAGCTACATGTACATTACACACATACAGCTCTACTGTGTACACATACAGCTCAGCTACATGTACATTACACATATACAGCTCTACTGTATACACATACAGCTCAGCTACATGCACATTACACATATACAGCTCTACTGTATACACATACAGCTCAGCTACATGCACATTACACATATACAGCTCTACTGTGTACACATACAGCTCAGCTACATGCACATTACACATATACAGCTCTACTGTGTACACATACAGCTCAGCTACATGTACATTACACATATACAGCTCTACTGTGTACACATACAGCTCGGCTACATGTACATTACACATATACAGCTCTACTGTGTACACATACAGCTCGGCTACATGTACATTACACATATACAGCTCTACTGTGTACACATACAGCTCAGGTACATGTACATTACACATATACAGCTCTACTGTGTACACATACAGCTCAGCTACATGCACATTACACACAGCTCTACTGTGTACACATACAGCTCAGCTACATGTACATTACACACAGCTCTACTGTGTACACATACAGCTCAGCTACATGTACATTACACATATACAGCTCTACTGTGTACACATACAGCTCAGCTACATGTACATTACACATATACACCTCTACTGTGTACACATACAGCTCAGCTACATGTACATTACACATATACAGCTCTACTGTGTACACATACAGCTCAGCTACATGTACATTACACATATACAGCTCTACTGTGTACACATACAGCTCAGCTACATGTACATTACACACATACAGCTCTACTGTGTACACATACAGCTCAGCTACATGCACATTACACATATACAGCTCTACTGTGTACACATACAGCTCAGCTACATGTACATTACACACATACAGCTCTACTGTGTACACATACAGCTCAGCTACATGTACATTACACATATACAGCTCTACTGTGTACACATACAGCTCAGCTTCATGTACATTACACATATACAGCTCTACTGTGTACACATACAGCTCAGCTACATGTACATTACACATATACAGCTCTACTGTGTACACTACAGCTCAGCTACATGTACATTACACATATACAGCTCTACTGTGTACACTACAGCTCAGCTACATGCACATTACACATATACAGCTCTACTGTGTACACATACAGCTCAGCTACATGCACATTACACATATACAGCTCTACTGTGTACACATACAGCTCAGCTACATGTACATTACACATATACAGCTCTACTGTGTACACATACAGCTCAGCTACATGCACATTACACATATACAGCACTACTGTGTACATTTACAGCTCAGCTACATGCACATTACACATATACAGCTCTACTGTGTACACATACAGCTCAGCTACATGCACATTACACATATACAGCACTACTGTGTACACATACAGCTCAGCTACATGTACATTACACATATACAGCTCTGCTGTGTACACATACAGCTCAGCTACATGTACATTACACATTTACAGCTCTACTGTGTACACATACAGCTCAGCTACATGTACATTACACATATACAGCTCTACTGTGTACACATACAGCTCAGCTACATGTACATTACACATATACAGCTCTACTGTGTACACATACAGCTCAGCTACATGTACATTACACATATACAGCTCTACTGTGTACACATAAAGCTCAGCTACATGCACATTACACATATACAGCACTACTGTGTACACATACAGCTCAGCTACATGTACATTACACATATACAGCTCTGCTGTGTACACATACAGCTCAGCTACATGTACATTACACATTTACAGCTCTACTGTGTACACATACAGCTCAGCTACATGTACATTACACATATACAGCTCTACTGTGTACACATACAGCTCAGCTACATGTACATTACACATATACAGCTCTACTGTGTACACATACAGCTCAGCTACATGTACATTACACATATACAGCTCTACTGTGTACACATACAGCTCAGCTACATGTACATTACACATATACAGCTCTACTGTGTACACATGCAGCTCAGCTACATGCACATTACACATATACAGCTCTACTGTGTACACATACAGCTCAGCTACATGCACATTACACATATACAGCTCTACTGTGTACACATACAGCTCAGCTACATGTACATTACACATATACAGCTCTACTGTGTACACATACAGCACAGCTACATGCACATTACACATATACAGCTCTACTATGTACACATACAGCTCAGCTACATGTACATTACACATATACAGCTCTACTGTGTACACATACAGCTCAGCTACATGTACATTACACATATACAGCTCTACTATGTACACATACAGCTCAGCTACATGTACATTACACATATACAGCTCTACTGTGTACACATACAGCTCAGCTACATGTACATTATACATATACAGCTCTACTGTGTACTCATACAGCTCAGCTACATGTACATTACACATATACAGCTCTACTGTGTACACATACAGCTCAGCTACATGTACATTACACACATACAGCTCTACTGTGTACACATACAGCTCAGCTACATGTACATTACACATATACAGCTCTACTGTGTACACATACAGCTCAGCTACATGTACATTACACATATACAGCTCTACTGTGTACACATACAGCTCAGCTACATGTACATTACACATATACAGCTCTACTGTGTACACATACAGCTCAGCTACATGTACATTACAGATATACAGCTCTACTGTGTACACATACAGCTCAGCTACATGTACATTACACATATACAGCTCTACTGTGTACACATACAGCTCAGCTACATGTACATTACACATATACAGCTCTACTGTGTACACCTACAGCTCAGCTACATGTACATTACACATATACAGCATTACTGTGTACACATACAGCTCAGCTACATGCACATTACACATATACAGCACTACTATGTACACATACAGCTCAGCTACATGTACATTACACATATACAGCTCTACTGTGTACACATACAGCTCAGCTACATGTACATTACACATATACAGCTCTACTGTGTACACCTACAGCTCAGCTACATGTACATTACACATATACAGCATTACTGTGTACACATACAGCTCAGCTACATGTACATTACACATATACAGCTCTACTGTGTACACATACAGCTCAGCTACATGTACATTACACATATACAGCTCTACTGTGTACACATACAGCTCAGCTACATGTACATTACACATATACAGCTCTACTGTGTACACATACAGCTCAGCTACATGTACATTACAGATATACAGCTCTACTGTGTACACATACAGCTCAGCTACATGTACATTACACATATACAGCTCTACTGTGTACACATACAGCTCAGCTACATGTACATTACAGATATACAGCTCTACTGTGTACACATACAGCTCAGCTACATGTACATTACACATATACAGCTCTACTGTGTACACCTACAGCTCAGCTACATGTACATTACACATATATACAGCTCTACTGTGTACACATACAGCTCAGCTACATGCACATTACACATATACAGCTCTACTGTGTACACATACAGCTCAGCTACATGTACATTACACATATACAGCTCTACTGTGTACACATACAGCTCAGCTACATGTACATTACACATATACAGCTCTACTGTGTACACATACAGCTCAGCTACATGTACATTACACATATACAGCTCTACTGTGTACACCTACAGCTCAGCTACATGTACATTACACATATACAGCATTACTGTGTACACATACAGCTCAGCTACATGCACATTACACATATACAGCTCTACTGTGTACACATACAGCTCAGCTACATGTACATTACACATATACAGCTCTACTGTGTACACATACAGCTCAGCTACATGCACATTACACATATACAGCACTACTGTGTACACATACAGCTCAGCTACATGCACATTACACATATACAGCTCTACTGTGTACACATACAGCTCAGCTACATGTACATTACACATATACAGCTCTACTGTGTACACATACAGCTCAGCTACATGCACATTACACATATACAGCTCTACTGTGTACACATACAGCTCAGCTACATGCACATTACACACAGCTCTGCTGCAGACATATATAACACACACATACACAGCTCTGCACCACGCACATCACACACACACAGCTCTGCTGCATACACATAACTTCAGCTCATCCAGCAGCGATCACAACCAGCACAGCAGAGTCCTGCATACACTGAGCAGATGAGCCTAGAGCAGCAGCCCCTGATCATGTGACTCCTCCTCCTCCATGTGACTGATCACATGACGGTGACATCATGCAGGTCCTGTAAGTGCACGGCTCTGTACAGGTATGTACATTTGTATATATTGTGTATTTATGGTCAGATCAGGAGGTTTCTTCTTTATATATAAACTCTATTGAGGGATTTATCAGAGGATTTAGATGTGTTTGTTTGTTGTGGTTTTGTGTTGTGACTTTTTTTGCATCTTTTTGCCCACAGCAGCTTTGAGAGAAAACACAATGGAAAGTGAAATGTCGCAGACGCTGCGCTCAGGAATTCATCATGGCGACTAAGTGGCGCAAAAAGTAGGAACCATATAGAGGGATGTAGTGAAGTAAGAAATGTTACCGGACCCATATTCATTACACGCACCATCTAATACACTTGGCGCACATACATGTGTACACCACAAATAATAGAAAGAAACGTTCACCAATATGGTACAGAACTACAACTCCCAGCATGCCCTGACAGCTGGGGATCGCTGTCCTATCATGTGTGTCTCTATATGGGACACAACTACAACTCCCAGCACACCCTAAGTTACATTAAATGTGAATAAGACCCTCCCCCTCTTTAAAAACTACAGATCGCCTCACTAAGAATGACCCTCATACAGCCCCATATATGGACACATTGTGTTTTTCTTTTCAATTTTCCGCCACAGATAACTTTTTCTTTGTGTGGTGCATTTCATGGTAATATGAAAAGTGTCATAACAAAGTACAATTGGTCGCACAAAAAACAACAAGAACAACAATAATAATAATAATAATAATAATAATAATAAGCCTCATATGGGTCTGTGGATTGAAAAAAAAAACAAAAAAACAGGGTTTATGGCTCTTAGGAGGAAAAACCAGGAGGAGGAAACAACGAAGATTCCTCAGAACCAGCCCCGGAACACCCCAGTACACCTACCTCCTCCATGCAGCACAAATCCCCACCAGTCCCATATCGGAGCGACTTATACACCAGCATGAAACTGATAAGAACAGATACTACACTTGATCTTAGCCAAAAGGCCGAGAAGCGAATATGAGGATGGGGTTGTTTTTTATTGAAAGCCGAGGTACTTGTGCACCTCAGCTTTCACTCTACCCGGACCTTAAGGCCAGATCCAGCAGCAAACGGGTCTCATCATAGATGACTGCTGTGCTATACAGCCATCCCCGGTACACCTGTCCTACTGTGTGGTTCTCCATCCTGCCATGGTGGTCTTCCACACCGCCAACTAACAGGAAGGGTACTGCACTTGATCTTAGCCAAAAGGTCGCCATCTGTTGTTGTTTCTATTAGCAGCCGCCATTTATCATCGTCTCCTCTTCTTCCCTTCAGGTTTCTCCAACCCAGGATCCTCTGCTGATATCTTCTATATAAGAGAATTCTCCTGGATGACCCATCAACCATGAAGAGAGACAGGAACAAGATGGCCGACAGGATAATAGACCTCACCCTACAGATACTCTTCCGGCTTACTGGAGAGGTGAGGGATTCTGGGAGTGATGTCACATGACCTCATTCTTATCTATGTAACAGATGGATATGACTGGAGAGGTGAGGGATTCTGGGAGTGATGTCACATGACCTCATTCTTATCTGTGTAATAACAGATGGATATGACTGGAGAGGTGAGGGATTCTGGGACTGATGTCACATGACCTCATTCTTATCTATGTAATAACAGATGGATATGACTGGAGAGGTGAGGGATTCTGGGAGTGATGTCACATGACCTCATTCTTATGTATGTAATAACAGATGTATATGACCGGAGAGGTGAGGGATTCTGGGAGTGATGTCACGTGACCTCATTCTTATCTATGTAATAGATGGATATGACTGGAGAGGTGAGGGATTCTGGGAGTGATGGCACATGACCTCATTATTATCTATGTAATAACAGATGGATATGACTGGAGAGGTGAGGGATTCTGGGAGTGATGTCACATGACCTCATTCTTATCTATGTAATAACAGATGGATATGACTGGGGAGGTGAGGGATTCTGGGAGTGATGTCACATGACCTCATTCTTATCTATGTAATAACAGATGGATATGACTGGAGAGGTGAGGGATTCTGGGAGTGTATGTAGTGATATTAATGTGTCTCTCCATACACAGGAATACACAGTAGTGAAGAAGTCCTCTAGTGGGCGCTGTCAGGCCCCTGTGTGTGAAGGATGGGGAAGAATCCTGAGCCCAATCCCAGGGCCCCCACCTCACTCCCTGATACATGAGGAAATGGATGAACAGAAGATCCTAGAACTGATCAACAAGATGATGGAGCTGCTGACTGGAGAGGTGACCCTGCTGGGACATTATACAGTAATGGAGGGGTCTGGTGATTACTGGAGAGGTGACACTGCTGGGAATGCTGGGACATTATACAGTAATGGAGGGGTCTGGTGATGACTGGAGAGGTGACACTGCTGGGACATTATACAGTAATGGAGAGGTCTGGTGATGACTGGAGAGGTGACACTGCTGGGACATTATACAGTAATGGAGGGGTCTGGTGATGACTGGAGAGGTGACACTGCTGGGACATTATACAGTAATGGAGGGGTCTGGTGATGACTGGAGAGGTGACACTGCTGGGAATGCTGGGACATTATATAGTAATGGAGGGATCTGGTGATGACTGGAGAGGTGACACTGCTGGGAATGCTGGGACATTATACAGTAATGGAGGGGTCTGGTGATGACTGTAGAGGTGACACTGCTGGGAATGCTGGGACATTATACAGTAATGGAGGGGTCTGGTGATGACTGGAGAGGTGACACTGCTGGGAATGCTGGGACATTATACAGTAATGGAGGGGTCTGGTGATGACTGGAGAGGTGACACTGCTGGGAATGCTGGGACATTATACAGTAATGGAGGGGTCTGGTGATGACTGGAGAGGTGACACTGCAGGGACATTATACAGTAATGGAGGGGTCTGGTGATGACTGGAGAGGTGACACTGCTGGGACATTATACAGTAATGGAAGGGTCTGGTGATGACTGGAGAGGTGACCCTGCTGGGAATGCTGGGACATTATACAGTAATGGAGGGGTCTGGTGATGACTGGAGAGGTGACACTGCTGGGACATTATACAGTAATGGAGGGGTCTGGTGATGACTGGAGAGGTGACACTGCTGGGACATTATACAGTAATGGAGGGGTCTGGTGATGACTGGAGAGGTGACACTGCTGGGAATGCTGGGACATTATACAGTAATGGAGGGGTCTGGTGATGACTGGAGAGGTGACACTGCTGGGAATGCTGGGACATTATACAGTAATGGAGGGGTCTGGTGATGACTGGAGAGGTGACACTGCTGGGAATGCTGGGACATTATACAGTAATGGAGGGGTCTGGTGATGACTGGAGAGGTGACACTACTGGGAATGCTGGGACATTATAGAGTAATGGAGGGGTCTGGTGATGACTGGAGAGGTGACACTGCTGGGACATTATACAGTAATGGGGGGGTCTGGTGATGACTGGAGAGGTGACACTGCTGGGACATTATACAGTAATGGAGGGGTCTGGTGATGACTGGAGAGGTGACACTGCTGGGACATTATACAGTAATGGAGGGGTCTGGTGATGACTGGAGAGGTGACACTGCTGGGAATGCTGGGACATTATACAGTAATGGAGGGGTCTGGTGATGACTGGAGAGGTGACACTGCTGGGAATGCTGGGACATTATACAGTAATGGAGGGGTCTGGTGATGACTGGAGAGGTGACACTGCTGGGACATTATACAGTAATGGAGGGGTCTGGTGCTGACTGGAGAGGTGACACTGCTGGGACATTATACAGTAATGGAGGGGTCTGGTGATGACTGGAGAGGTGACACTGCTGGGAATGCTGGGACATTATACAGTAATGGAGGGGTCTGGTGATGACTGGAGAGGTGACCCTGCTGGGACATTATACAGTAATGGAGGGGTCTGGTGATGACTGGAGAGGTGACACTGCTGGGAATGCTGGGACATTATACAGTAATGGAGGGGTCTGGTGATGACTGGAGAGGTGACCCTGCTGGGACATTATACAGTAATGGAGGGGTCTGGTGATGACTGGAGAGGTGACACTGCTGGGAATGCTGGGACATTATACAATAATGGAGGGGTCTGGTGATGACTGGAGAGGTGACCCTGCTGGGAATGCTGGGACATTATACAGTAATGGAGGGGTCTGGTGATGACTGGAGAGGTGACACTGCTGGGAATGCTGGGACATTATACAGTAATGGAGGGGTCTGGTGATGACTGGAGAGGTGACACTGCTGGGAATGCTGGGACATTATACAGTAATGGAGGGGTCTGGTGATGACTGGAGAGGTGACACTGCTGGGAATGCTGGGACATTATACAGTAATGGAGGGGTCTGGTGATGACTGGAGAGGTGACACTGCTGGGAATGCTGGGACATTATACAGTAACACCACTGGAGGGGTCGGGGTGATGACTGTATCATTGTGTGTCAGGTTCCTATAAGGTGTCAGGACGTGGCGGTCTATTTCTCCATGGAGGAGTGGGAGTATGTAGAAGGACACAAGGATCAGTACAAGGATCAGGTGATGATGGAGGATCAGCAGCCCCTCACATCAGCAGGTAATAGACATGACTATATACACACGTCCTCTCATTATTTGTATGTAAAGAATGAATTCAGTCTCTGTATGTGTTCCCTACAGTCAGATCCAGTAAGAGAACAGCAGCAGAGAGGTGTCCCCGTCCTCTTCTTCCACAGGATCAGGATCAGGTAGATGGAGATATTCCCTATGATCTGTAGAAGGGCTGTGAAGCTCTTGTGTTCAGTCTTGTTTTATCCTACAGTATTATATGCTTTATACTTGTGGAATGAGAAAGGTGGAGATGACAGGATAAAGCCGACCATAGACATTACATGTTGTCTGGATCTTCTCACAGTTTTCTGGCTATGGAGACTGCTGGTTGGAATAAGGAACCAACAGGTTGGATTTATACCCATCTGATCCTTTATTTCCCCCGAGACAAACCCCAGAGGTGTCTGGCAGGAGCTGATCTCCTCCACTGACACAACCTGAAGCCTGTCTAGCCATGGTGGATATACATGTGTATGAGGGTCCTGAGGTTATTGATCCATCATCTAATATCTATATCCAGTTTCTAGGAGACCTGCAGCTATGGGGCTCAGATAACTCCTCCTGTCATTTTTGTTCCTCTTGATATTTATTGATCTTTTCTGCTCATATAAAACATTCCAGGTGACTTCTCCTACTGTCTGATGACTTTTACAATATTTCTTTTACATCTTATGATTTAGGGTGAAGAGCTGAACATTTTTAATGCTCCAGAGACAGATGTGAGCGGTGATGAGCAGTATAAGGAGAACATTGCTTCTGGGAAAGATCTGAACTATGCTAATACTATATACATGAAGGAAGAAGAAGAGACAGATGTGAGCGGTGATGAGCAGTATATGGAGGACATTGCTACAGGGAAAGATCTGAACTATAATAATGCTACAGACATAAAGGAAGAAGAAGAGACAGATGTCAGCGGTGATGAACAGTATAAGGAGGACATTCCTACAAGAAAAGATCTGATCTATATTAATGCTACAGAACTAAGGGAAGAAGAAGAGACAGATGTGAGCAGTGATGAGCAGTATAAGGAGGACATTCCTACAGGGAAAGATCTGATCTATATTAATACTACAGACATAAAGGAAGAAGATGAGACAGATGTCAGCAGTGATGAGCAGTATAAGGAGGACATTCCTACAGGTAACCGTCCAGGTGAGTAGTAACTACTAAATGCATAAAAGAGTCACAGATTCTACAGTCACTGGCTGCAATATTTTTAGGCTCTGTGTCCTTTCCTGTCTTTTTTGCTGTAGGGAGAGGTGAGCAATTTTTTTTATTGGTCTGTATATTAGTACTATATGGCGGCCTACTATGGGGGAGGTTGTAAAGTGCTGGGAATTGTGCTGGAGAAAGGAGCCCCAAATTTATGTCAGTAGATTCTGCAGAGACAAGTTTTGGCCTGGAGAAGTCTTCATGGCTGTCTGGGCCAGATAGAAAAGAAAAGGTGAACTATTCCGATCAGAGGAGACGCCACTTGTGAGTCACCGGATGTAAATGTAATCTGTAATAGTGATGGAGGACAACCACCGGTGTACTATGTGTCCTGGCTCTTACCTCTGTCAGGTGACATTCTCTGTGCCATGTCTCTGCTGTACACCCTGGCCTTCCTCTTCTGGACTCCCTCCTGCTGCTTCAGACATAGCTGCAGTTTCCTCTCTGCCCTCTAGAGGCTTCATGCAAACACTGGCTTAGACTTCTAGGGCCAAGGTGCGCTCTCTAATAAATCCTCCTCCAATCTCTGTCAGGCACCACCTATAAGGGAGCACTCCTCCCTACCTGTGGTGCCTCAGTAATTGTGTAGTTAGTGCTACAATCGTAGGTGTTTGTATCCAGTTCTGTTTATCTGTGTGTTTGACCTCCGCTTGCTTCCTGATTCTGCTTCAGCCTTATCCCTCAGTACCTGTCTGCTTCTCCTGTGCCTAACCCTGATTGTCGACCACTCTTCTGTCTTCTATTCCTGACTGCTCCGTCTGGCTGCATTTGAGCTCCTCAGCTCTGCTGTTCTTACAGCTGCAGCTTAGCTAAAACAGGTAGTCAGCTCTGCTTCATCTGACTCTGCACCAAATCCTCCTATAGTGTCCGCTCGCCCCACCTGCTTGTATTCCCTGTGCTTGGCACCGGGGTGTTCTGGCCTGCAAGACCAGATACCAGTTACCAGGACCATTCTTGTGGCAGCGACCTGGTTTCTCCCCTGTGGCTATGTCCGGTTTCCGCATCCTGGAGCGGGATAAAGGGTGAAAACCAGGGGAACACTTCAATTACACTCCCAAGTCTGGTCCAAAGCCAAGTGGCACTGTGGGTCCACACACATAATCACTTATATGGTCTGCAGAGCCCGCGTGTACAGCTAGTATGTCACCAAGACCAACATCTACAAGGAGTTTGTATGTTCTCCCCTCGTGTACATGGATTTCCTCCCACACTCCAAAAACATACTGATAGGTGAATTAAGAATTTAGATTGTGATCCCCAATGGGCACAGGAAGCAATTTGTGACATGACAAACTCTGTACAGCGCTGTGGAATATGTGAGCGTCATATATTTATACACTGCTCAAAAAAATAAAGGGAACACTTAAACAACACAATGTAACTCCAAGTCAATGACACTTCTGTGAAATCCCACTGTCCACTCAGGAAGCAACACTGATTGACAATCAATTTCACATGCTGTTGTGCAAATGGAACAGACAACAGGTGGAAATTATTGGCAATTAGCAGGACACCCCCAATAAAGGAGTGGTTCTGCAGGTGGTGACCAAAGACCACTTCTCAGTTCCTATGCTTCCTGGCTGATGTTTTGGTCACTTTTGAATGCTGGCGGTGCTTTCACTCTAGTGGTAACATGAGACGGAGTCTATAACCCACACAAGTGGCTCAGGTAGTGCAGCTCATCCAGGATGGCACATCAATGCGAGCTGTGGCAAGAAGGTTTGCTGTGTCTGTCAGCATAGTGTCCAGAGCATGGAGGCACTACCAGGAGACAGGCCAGTACATCAGGAGATGTGGAGGAGGCTGTAGGAGGGCAACAACCCAGCAGCAGGACCGCTACCTCTGCCTTTGTGCAAGAAGGAGAAGGAGGAGCACTGCCAGAGCCCTGCAAAATGACCTCAGGCAGGTCACAAATGTGCATGTGTCCAACGGTCAGAAACAGACTTCATGAGGGTGGTATGTCCATAGGTGGGGGTTGTGCTTACAGCCCAACACCGTGCAAGACATTTGGCATTTGCCAGAGAACACCAAGATTGGCAAATTCGCCACTGGCACCCTGTGCTCTTCACAGATGAAAGCAGGTTCACACTGAGCACATGTGACAGACGTGACAGAGTCTGGAGACGCCGTTTGGCGGTGGGTCAGTAATGGTGTGGGGTGGCATTTCTTTCAGGGGCCGCACAGCCCTCCATGTGGTTGCCAGAGGTAGCCTGACTGCCATTAGGTACCGAGATGAGATCCTCAGACCCCTTGTGAGACCATATGCTGGTGCTGGGCCCTGGGTTCCTCCTAATGCAAGACAATGCTAGACCTCATGTGGCTGGAGTGGGTCAGCAGTTCCGGCAAGAGGAAGGCATTGATGCTATGGACTGGCCCGCCCGTTCCACAGACCTGAATCCGATTGAGCACATCTGGGACATCATGTCTCGCTCCATCCACCACAGACTGTCCAGGAGTTGGCGGATGCTTTAGTCCAGGTCTGGGAGGACATCCCTCAGGAGACCATCCTCCACCTCATCAGGACCATGCCCAGGCATTGTAGGGAGGTCATACGGGCACGTGGAGGCCACACACACTACTGAGCCTCATTGTGACTTGTTTTAAGGACATTACATAAAGTTGGATCAGCCTGTAGTGCGGTTTTCCACTTTGATTTTGAGTGTGACTCCATATCCAGACCTCCATGGGTTGATACATTTGATTTTCATTGATAATTTTTGTGTGATTTTGTTGTCAGCACATTCAACTATGTAAAGACGAAAGTATCATACAATTAGTTCATTCAGATCTAGGATGTGTTATCTTAGTGTTCCCTAAATTTTTTTGAGCAGTGTATTTATATATGAATATTGTAATTCTGTATCCTCACACTGATATTTCCCCCTTCTGTCCCCGCACTGATAGCATGTACTACTATTATTAGTGCCCCACACAGATTACCTGGTGGTGGCTGCTCGGTGATCCCACTGTCTGGTCTGTACCCGGCAGACATCACTAGCTGCTCCAGAACACCGCCTGCAGTATAGAAGTGATGTGGAAATCACGAGACAGAGAGCTGAGACCAGTTGTCCGAACTATTAGCCCCTTAACAACAATGGACGTAAATGTATGTCATGGTGCCGTGGTACTTAACGCACCATGACGTACATTTACGCTCTGCCATGACTGCGAGCACAGAACCGGTCATGCGCGGCAGGTCCTGACTGCTATCAGCAGTCAGGGACCCGCCGATAATGGCGGACATCCACGATCGCGCGGATGTCCGCCATTAACCCCTCAGATGCCGTGATCAATACAGCAGAGATCCGATCATCCAGCATGGCGGCCGGAGGTCCCCTCACCTGGCTCCGGCCGTCTCCCGGGGTCTTTTGCTCTGGTCTGAGATCGAGCAGAAGATCACCGATAATACTGATCAGTGCTGTGTCCTATACATAGCACTGAACAGTATTAGCAATCAAAGGATTGCTATAAATAGTCCCCTATGGCGACTATTAAAGTGTAAAAAAATTAAAAAGTTAAAAAATGTAAAATAAAAAAGTTAAAAAATGTGAAAAATCCCCTCCCCCAATAAAAAGGTCAAAAATCAGTTTTACCCATTTTACCCCAAAAAGCGTAAAAAAAATTATTAATACACATAATTAGTATTCTTAAAATATATTGTTAATTATCCCGTACGGTAAACGGCATAAATGTAAAAAAAAATTAAAAAGTCCAAAATTGCTGCTTTTTTGTCACATTTTATTCCCAAAAAAATTAATAAAAAGTAAAGCCTAAGCAAAAATGTTACTGATAAAAACTACAGATCATGGCGCAATAAATGAGCCCTCATACCGCCCCGTATACGGAAAAATTAGGAAGTTATAGGTGGTCAAAATAGGGCAATTTCAAACATACAAATTTTGTTAAAATAGTTTGAGATTTTTTTTAAGCGGTACATATACAGAAAAGAATATAATCATGGGGATCATTTTAATCGTTTTGACCCACAGAATAAAGAAAACAGGTCTATTGTACCGGAAAGTGTACAGCGTGAAAACAAAACCTTCCAAAATTTGCTAAATTGCGGTTTTCTTTTCAATTTTCCCACATAAATAATATTTATTTGGTTGCGCCGTACATTTTATGGTAAAATAAGTGATGTCATTACAAAGTACAATTGGTGAGGAAAAAAACAAGCCCTCATATGGGTCTGTGGATGGAAATATAAGTTTTTAGAAGGCGAGGAGGAAAAAACGAAAATGCTAAAATAAAATTGGTCTGGTCCTTATGGCCAAAATGGGCCTGGTCCTTAAAGGGGTACTCCGCCCCTAGACATCTTATCCCCTATCCAAAGGATAGGGGATAAGATGTCAGATCGCCGCGGTCCCGCTGCTGGAGACCCCCGGGATCGCTGCTGCGGCACTGCGCTATCATTACAGCACAGAGCGAGTTCACTCTGCACGTAATGACAGGCAATACAGGGGACGGAGCAGCGTGACGTAATGGCTCCGCCCCTTGTGACGTCATGACCCGTCCCCTTAATGCAAGTTTATGGCAGGGGGCGTGACGACCGCGCGCCCCCTCCCATAGACTCGTATTGAGGAGGCGGGCCGTGACGTCACGAGGGGCAGAGCCGTGACGTAACGATGCTCCGGCCCCTGTATTGCCCGTCATTACGTGCAGAGCGAACTTGCTCTGTGGAGTACTGACAGCGGGGTGCCGCAGCAGCGATCCCCGGGGTCCCCAGCAGTGGGACCGCGGCGATCTGACATCTTATCCCCTATCCTTTGGATAGGGGATAAGATGTCTAGGGGCGGAGTACCCCTTTAAGGGGTTAAAATATGTTCATGGTCCTGTACGGTGGATGGCCTTAAAGGGGTTCTCCTGGAAAAAAAAATTTATTTATCAACTGGTTCCAGAAAGTTAAACAGATTTGTAAATTACTTCTATTAAAAAATCCAGTATAAAAAATCAGTACTTATGATCTTCTGAAGTTAAGGTTGTTCTTTTCTGTCTAAGTGCTCTCTGATGACACGTGTCTTGGGAAACGCCCAGTTTAGAAGAGGTTTGCTATGGGAATTTGCTTCTAAACTGGGCGTTTCCCAAGACATGTGTCATCAGAGAGCACTTAGGCAGAAAAGAACAACCTTAACTTCAGAAGGTCATAAGTACTGAAAGGATTAAGATTTTTTAACAGAAGTAATTTACAAATCTGTTTAACTTTCTGAAGCCAGTTGATATATAAAAAAAAGTTTTTTCCTGGATAACTCCTTTAAGAGTAAAAAATGAGAAAAAATGTCCGCTATATGGAATCCTTCCAGTAATCCTTCCAGTACTTATCAGCTGCTGAAGTTGAGTTGTTCTTTTCTGTCTAACTGCTCTCTGATGAGACCTATCTCGGGAGCTGTCCAGAGTAGGAGCGAATCCCCATAGCAAACCTTTTATGCTCTGGACAGTTCCTGAGACAGACAGAGATGTCAGCAGAGAGCACTGTTGTCATACAGGAAAAAAAAAACTCAACTTCAGCAGCTGATAACTATTGGAAGGATTAAGATTTTTTAATAGAAGTCATTTACAAATCTGTTTAACTTTCTGGAGCCAGTTGATCTAAAAAATAAAAAAAAATAAAAAAAAAAGATTTTTATTCCATTTACTGTGCGCCATAAAAAAAAGAAAGCCCAAAAAAGTCTTTAAATTGCTATATTCTGCCCCCCTATACCTGGTTTAGTTTCCCCTGTATGGAGCGGTGTCAGGATATTACTTTTTGCCTCGTGAGCTGCAGTTTTATCTTTATTATTTTGGGGTAGATGAGTTCTGACACAATTCTGACATTTCGTATATTTTTTGGTTAAAGGGGTATTCCAGGAAAAACCTTTTTTTTTGTCACCTCGCAAATTTTTTCCCTATTTTGCAGAATATTTTATGGTATAATAAAAGGTGTCATTACAAAGTATAAAAAACAAAAAAAACAAACCCTCATCTGGCCCTGTAGATGGAAAAATGTATTACGTCTCTTAGGAGAGGATGAAAAAAAAATTAGCATAAATGTAAATTTCCTGGGTCATTAAGGGGTTAGGCTCACACTATGGAATTTCTGGCTGGAGATTCAGAGTGTCGCCATAGGACTGCGCATGTTCTGTAGAAAGAATAAACAAGTCCATTCTTTCCGTGGCAAAATTTCAGCAGCGGAACATCCGCCGGCAAAATTCCAAAGTGTAAATCAAACCTTAAGGTTATTTCTTAAAAATAAATCTGTTTTATTCTCTGCAGATTCTTGTAGCAGGAGATCAGAGGAGAATCTTATATCTTCAGATTATAAAGCAGATGATGATATCACACAAGATACATATGAAGAACATTCCATTATCCCAGATACACCCTCAGCCCTTCACAGCCAAGATCTGTCATCTCATCCTGTAATACAAGTCCGACCTAAAGATTCATCACAGCAAAATATGAGGAAGCCATTTTCATGTGCTGAATGTGGGAAATGTTTTAATCAGAAATCACGTCTTCTTCTACATCAAAGAATTCACACTGGAGAGAAGCCATTTTTATGTTTACAATGTGGGAAGTGTTTTACTCAGAAACAATCTCTTGTTAACCATCAAAGAATTCACACAGGTGAGAATCCATTTTCATGCTCAGAATGTGGGAAATGTTTTATTCAGAAATCGCATCTTGTTGGTCATCAAAGAATTCACACCGGAGAGAAACCATATTCTTGTTCAGAGTGTGGGAAATGTTTTACTTGTAAATTATATCTTGTTAAACATCAAATAACTCACACAGGAGAAAAGGCATTTTCATGTGCAGAATGTGGGAATTGTTTTTCTGACAAATTACATCTTCGTCAACATAAAAAAATTCACATAGGAGAGAAGCCATTTTCATGTTCACAATGTGGGAAATGTTTTGCTGTAAAATCACAACTAGTTAAGCATCAAAAAATTCACACAGGAGAAAAGCCATTTTCATGTTCGGAATGTGGAAAATGTTTCACTCAGAAATCAACTCTTGTTAGACATCAAAAAATTCACACAGGAGAGAAGCCATTTTCATGTTTGGAATGTGGAATATGTTTTACTCAGAAATCAATACTTATCAGACATACAAGAATTCACACAGGAGAGAAGTCGTTTTCATGTTCAGAATGTGGGAAATGTTTTACTGAGAAATCAATACTTATCAGACATACAAGAATTCACACAGGAGAGAAGCCATTTTCATGTTCAGAATGTGGGAAATGTTTTACTGGGAAATCAAATCTTATCAAACATCTAAGAGTTCACAGAGGAGTGAAGATAATTCAGAGCAAAAATTGATGCAGATAACACATCTATATCTATATATTAACACATCTATATATTAACCATGACATTCATACATATATCATATACTGCATCTCCAAACTTGTTCCCAATTGTTAATAAAAGTTTTCTTTGCAGCATGCTGAGACTGGCACTTTTTTGTTTGTTTATCTTTTTTAAGCAAAAATGCCATAGTTTAACCCCTTAAGGACCAGGGATTTTTCAGTTTTTGCACTTTCATTTTTCTCTATCGGCTCCATTGGGGGACACAGACCATGGGTATATGCTGCTGTCTCTAGGAGGTTCAACATTATGGCAACAAGAAAAGTCGTCTCCTCCCAGCAGGGTATGCCCGCCCACAGGCACCGAGGTAATCAGTTTTAGCTTAGTGTCTAAGGAGGTAGACACGGTCTGGAGTTCTCTCCAGACCAGGTCTCATATTTTTTATTTTCCTAGGTTTAGGGACGTGTTAGTTTTTTTTATTCCTTTATCTTTCCTGTTTTCAGGTGGGGACTCAGGAACATAGCGTTCACTGTTTCCCCATTGCAATTGAGGGGGCACAGGCATCTTGGATGTACTGTTAACCCCCTCTCGCCAACGGTCAGCGCCTGGGGTTGTACCTCATGGGTCCGGGTCCCCCACCTTTCCCTGCTCGCCTCGCTTTTCAAGCCCGGCATGATGCATGTGACAAAATGCTGACTGAAGACTCCATTAGGTAAGTTCTTCTGACAGAAGGTGAGTATAATTCCCCCTTTTCTTGCAGGTCCTAGGATTCTTTATCCTCTGGAGACCCCCTACTTCAGCCCACTCCTCTTTATTGTTATCTCCTGAATTGTGGGGAACCCTTTCAGGCAATGGGGGCTTAAAATCTGTGGTGTAGGACTGTGCAAGTCTTTCCTTTTCTTCGGAGTCTATTCATTCAGACGCCGACACTACTTGGGCAGTAACTTTCATTTTGGCAGCGGAACACTGCTGACTCCTCCTGCATTCTCAGTGAGCGCGGACCCTATCTCCGGCCATATCGCTCATTGCGCCGGAACACAGCCCTGCTCTCCTGTCGGCAGCAGTTACTTTCATTTCAGCAGCAGAGCACTGCCGACTCCTCCTGCGCTTTCCGTGAGCGCGGCCCCTATCTCCGGCCATATCGCTCACTGCGCCGGAACACAGCCCTGCTCTCCTGTCGGCAGCGGCATGCTGCCGTCTGTGTTTTTTCTTTATGGGAGCGAGGACACCATTAGAGCCCGGCCATTTTCCTTCTCTGGCCGCAGGCCCTTGTCGGGCTTTAGCCCCGCCTACTCACAGCCGCGGGAATCCTTCTCTCTCTCCTTCTCTGCATGCGGCCAGTCCCTTTCTCTGCCAATCAGCGCTAAGCGCGTGCAGAGGGTTTCTGAGGGCCAATGAGTGGCGCCCTTTGGCTAGGCCGGTCTCTCTCTCTTCTCATTGGCTATGCTTTCTTCTCCCTCGCTATCTCCCCTCAGCCGTGTAGCGCTCCTCACAGCCGCTACCTTATTGGGGACACTTACATTGAGTGAGCAGTTACTTTAAAAATAAAATAAAATAAAAAAAATACATTTAAATAAATAAATATATAAGAATGGATGTGTCTGAGCCCGGAACTGTCCCTCCTTCTGGACAGATACCACGGGCCTGGTCACCTATTGTTCTTGCAGGGGTTAGCAACTCTACCATACTTGGCTCTGCTAAACCCACTTGTTCCGCCTGCACCACTGCTTCCCCTGCTATTCTATTTCTATCAACTTGGCTCAGGTCTCCCGTTCTGTGGTGACAGCCTTGGAGAGCTCCGCCCTACGCCGGCCCTCCAGAGGGACCCGCTCTCCCCCTATACTAACCGCTCTTGCAAGCGTCATAAAGGTGTTTCATCTGACTCACCTCGTTCCCATTCACCTGGAGAACTTGTGGTTGGAGTTTCCGATTGGATACATATGACATGGTGCACTCCTTGGTTTCGGCCATAAGAGACACCTTCCATCTAGAGGACCCAGGAACTTCGGACGTGGCTCCAGAAGTTTCCTTTCACAGAGGACAGCACGATTGGATACATCTGATGTGGTGTACTCATTGGTTTTGGCCATAAGAGACACCTTCCAGCAAAAGGACCCAGGAACTTCGGACGTGGTCCAGAAGTTTCCTCTCATCAGGGTCTTCGGGCGTGGCTCCAGAAGTTTCCTTTCATAGAGGACAGCATGGATAATCCTGATGTGGTGTATTCATTGGTTTCGGCCATAAGAGACACCTTCCAGCTGAAGGACCCTGGAACTTCGGACGTGGTCCAGACGTTTCCTCTCATCATGCCCGACCTCTTCCAGGGCTGCCTCACCTCGTTCCCATTCAACTGGAGAACTTGTGGATGAGGTTTATGATTCGGCCTCCGACTCATAGGAACGCACGGATGCCTGATGTGGTGTACTCATTGGTTTCGGCCATAAGACACACCTTCCATCTAAAGGACCCAGGAACTTCAGACGTTGCTCCAGAAGTCTCCTTTCTTCGTGCCCGATCGGCACCTAAGACTTTCAGCTCTCACGCTGAATTTTACGCCCTGCTGACATCCGCCTGGAGGCACCCTTTCAAGAAGGTTCAAGCGCGGTATCCCTTCGCCATAGACCTCATTGCTCGGTGGACCTCCTTTCCAACTGTGGATCTACCGGTCTCCCGCCTCTCTAAGGTGCCTACCCGGCTGTTGGCTGATGCGGCTGCCTTTAAGGATCCAGCGGACGGTGGACACTTTGGCAAACCTTGCCTTTGAGACAGCAGGTTCTTCCTGCTTTTGCTTCAGCCTGGGTGTCAAAGGCCCTTTCAGTATGGTCTCCCAACTCCACCAGGGTAGTCTTCAAGATCCCTCTAGAGGATTTGTTTAATCTAGCTCTCCGATGCTCCGCAGCTGGAGATTTTCTGTGTTCTGCTTCCATGCGCAGCCACTGTGCTGCCTTTGCCACAAGCTACCTAGTAGCCACTGTCCCTCCATATGGCTTAAAGCCTGGAATGTGGACGCCGCCTTTAGGAAGTGAGGCGACGGGCGGAGAAGAGTTCTTTATTACCTCTGGACAAGGCTCACAGAACCGCTTTCCATCGTAAGTCCTCCTTCTGGTTCTGCAGACCTTTGGTACCATCAAGGGGTACCAACAAAGGCTCCAGCCAGGCGCTTTCACAGGAAGAGGGCTCCCTCCTTCCGGACCTATCCGAGAGGTCGGCTATCCTTTCCGGCCGTTTTGCGGCCCCATCAGGCACCCGTAGGCCTTCCTCGGTCTGAAGGGTCGCCCCCACCCACCGACCTTTCTCGGGTGGTTGGCGCCTCTTACTCTTCTGGGACACCTAGACTACGCACATTCAGGACTCCTAGGTCAGGGATGTGGTAGTCAACGGATACAGGATCAAATTTGCTTCTCTTCCTTGGGATTGTCTTTTTCTTTCCTGGACCCTCCGGTTCCTCTCTCTAGCGAAAGCAGTTCGGGGAGCGCCCCAGCTCCTTTTTTACCCAGGGAGTTATTGTCCCGGTTCCTTCAGGGTAATGTTTTCGAGGTTTATTCCAACCTCTTTGTGGTCCCCAAGAAAGGCGTTTCTGTTCGCCCACTCTTGGTTCTCGAGTATTTCAGCCAGCATCTTCTGACTTCCATCCCGAATGGAGTCTCTCCGTTCAGTGCTGGCGTCCATGGTTCACGGGGAGTTTTCATTCCTCAGTGGACATCAAGGATGGCTGCCTCCACATCTCATTGTTTCCCGGTCATCAGCGGTAGCTCCGCTTTGCAGTTCCGGACGGTCATTTCCTATTTTGGCTCTCCATTTCAGTCTGACCACTTCTCCACGGACCTTTCACAAAGTCCTTGCACCTGTGATAGCCCCTTTTACGGACAATGGTTGTTTCCGTGATTCCTTACTTGGATGACCTCCTGATCAGAGCTCCAGCCAGGGCCCAGATCCTTAAGAGTCTTAGTCTCAACCTCCAGACCTTGTCTCACTTCGGTTGGGTGTTCAATCGGGACAAGTCCAACTGCTCTCCTGGGGCTCCAGTTCGACACGGCCTCTACCCGCTTTCGTTTTCCGCCGACCAGTCGGCTGACTCTCTTATCAAGAGTCCGATGACTTCGGCACCCTGATCCAGTTTCCATTCGCTTTTGCATGGATGTCCTGGATCGGTTAATGGCGGCCATGGAGGCCGTGCCATTTGCCCAGTTTCATCACCGACCTCTTCAACTGGTGATTCTCTTCTGGTGGGACAGGTCTCCATTGTTTCTCGACCGCAAGATCGTTCTCGGGGCCTTGGTCCCCCAAGAAGCCCTTTTACCCTTCAACATGTTTGGGCCTAGGGCAATTCTTTCTTGGCTTGTTTCTTGGGAAATTCCCTTCGGGGCGGAACTCAAGTTCCGGCATCTCAGTGATCTTCATTCCGGACGTTTCTGGGATGTGGTCTTTCTCAGACGGTCCTCAGCCGTCCAAGGCAAGTGGTCCCTACATCCGGAGGTGTTTGCAGTGACCTGCAACCTCTGGGGCGCTCCAGGCATGGACCTCTGCACTTTCCGCCACAATGAAACCGTTCCCTTCTATTGTTCGGGCTTTGCCCTTCCTTATGTTTCCTCCCCTTCCTCTCCTTTTGGGGTCCTGAGGCATCTCACAGCAGAGGGCGTTCCCGCCATTCTCATGGCCCAGACTGGCCCCGGCGGGCATGATATGTCGTCATGGTCAGGCTCCTGAACGACTTACCGCTGCGCCTTCCCTATCGTCCAGACCTCCTGTATCAGGTCTCCTGGGCCACCTCTATTTACTGTCTCTGCTTTTGATGGCGTGGCCGTTGAGACAGCGGTTCTGAGGACCCGCGGTTTCTCTTCCCAAGTGGTTCGCACCATGCTGAGGGCTCACAAGCCTTCCCCTGCAAAGAGTTACCACCATACCTGGCGGTCTTATTTCTGTTGGTGTGACACTCAGCCTTTTTCTTCGGTCGTGGTTGGCTTCAGCTCCCTTAGGGGTCAAAGGTTAGGCTGTTTCCATTCTTTTCCAACGTTCTCTGGTGTTCAATTATCATGTCCGAACATAGTTCAGGGAGCGGCACAAGCTGCCCCTCCTTTTCAGTCTCCTTTTTTCCCTTGGGACTTGTACTGGGTCTTAGATGCCCTGCAAGGCCCCCCTTTTGAACCTCTCAGGGACATTTCTCTTTGCCTCCTTCCCCGGAAGGTGGCATTCCTTATTGCTCTTCCCTCTGTTAGGAGGGTGTCAGAGCTGGCAGCTCTCTCCTGCAATTCTCCTTTCCTGGTTGTATACCAGGACAAGTTGTTTTGTTTTCCATCCAGGTCCGTCCTTCGTACCTGATATGGTTTTGACTTTTTCATCTCAATGAGGACATCGTCCTTCCATCCTTTTGTCCGGCCCCTTTTCACCCCTGGAAGCGTTTGTTCCACAACCTGTTGTGGTCGTTGGACAAGACAACCATTTTGGGAGCTTACCGCTGCAAGGGGAAGATCAACCCTTCAGGGTTTTGGCTCATTCCATCAGTTTTTCAGGGCATCCTTGGCCTCTGCTACGTGGCTTCGGCCTTGCAGTTCTGTGAGGCGTCCATGTGGGCGTCTTTGCACACTTTCTCAAGGTGCTACCAGATTCATGCCCTCGCATCAGCTGATTCTACTCTGGGCTGTAAGATGTTGCAGGTGGTGATGGTCCAACCGTAAACCTGTCTGATTCCTTACCCACCCAAGGGACGGCTTTGGTACGTCCCATGGTCTGTGTCCCCCAATGGAGCCAATAGAAAAAAGGAGATTTTTATGCTTACCGTAAAATCTCTTTCTCGAAAGATCCATTGGGGGACACAGCTCCCACCCTGTTCTGGTGTTTCTATTTCAGTCATCTGTCCGAGGGTGTGTTCAGTTACCTTTTCTTCTGGTTGCTCGGACAGTCTGTGGTTTTTCTCTGGACCTGTCGGTCTTCTCCTATTGCTACTGGGAGGAGCCGACTTTTCTTGTTGCCATAGTGTCGAGCCTCCTAGAGACAGCAGCATATACCCATGGTCTGTGTCCCCCAATGGATCCTTCGAGAAAGAGATTTTACGGTAAGCATAAAAATCTCCTTTTTCCACCTTACCTTTAAAAAATCATAACTCGTTCAATTTTGCACCTAAAAATCCATATTATGGCTTATTTTTTGCGCCACCAATTCTACTTTGTAATGACATCAGTCATTTTACCCAAAAATCTACGACGAAACGGAGAAAAAAATCATTGTGAGACAAAATTAAAGCAAAAACACAATTTTGTACCTTTTGGGGGCTTCCGTTTCTACACATTACCCTACTTATATAGGTTTGATTTTGCCGTACTTCTGGGGAAAAAATCAAAACTACATGCAGGAAAATTTATACGTTTAAAATTGTCATCTTCTGACCCCTATAACTTTTTTATTTTTACGTGTATGGGACGGTATGAGGGCTCATTTTGTGTACCATGATCTAAAGTTAATTTATTTATTTTTTCCTTTTTTTTCTTTTCTTTAAAAGAACAAAGAATACAATACATTTCTATCCAATACATAAATATACATTATTTTAAACCCTTCAGATAGAGGTGGTTAGAACAGGTATCAGTTTCGAGTTCGAGCCGGGGGTTTTCTTGTTTGGTTGAATTGTTTAATTCCTAAATTACCGATGATAAAAAAGAAGCTTATTTCAAATGTATTAATTATAGGAAGGTTAATAATAATGAGGAAATGGATATCTGATAAAATCCCGAACCGATCAGAATGGTATTCGGAGCTACAGAGGGTGAAAGGTTTTGAGAAGGTAAAGAGTAAAAAATTAGGAAAAATGCCCGCTATATGGAAGAAAAAGTGGGAAATCTGGGACTCCTGAAACCCCGATGATTCTGTGAACCCTAGGTAGAAGGGGAGAGAGGAGTGAAGCCCTTTTTTTTTATTTATTTTTTCCTTTGGGGGGGGGGAAGGTGAAGGGTTGGGGAGGGAAATCAAAGGAAAATTTGTTAAATGAATGTGTATTTATTGTATTTTTGTTTGTAAAAGTATTGTAAGAGCTGGTGTTCTTTGATTTATGTCATTTTTAGAAGTATTGAATAAAAATTATTTAAAAAAAAGGCCATTTAGAGACAAACATGGTGGAGGATTGTAATCATGAGGAAGCTGTCTTGCAGGACAGTGGAACGTGTGGAGCTGCTGTGTCTCCCGACCCCCCCCCCCCCCCCCCCCTTGGTTGGCGAGGTAGCCCCTGGTATACATGCTCACTATTTCATTGCGGTACAGTATCAGCTGGTGGTGATAGCCATATTTTGGATTTTTGCCCCAGTCACGCCATTACTCTATATCCATTTCCAGCCTTACTGACTTTTTTCCCACTTCAGTGGTTATTTGGGTGACAGTCGTCCACCATGTTCTTTGTGTTGTTGAGTGGTTTTAAATGTCTGTGCTTTATTTGTGTGATTTAATAAAGACTTAACGTATTTTTTACCGTATAAGACGCACTTTTTCTTCCCCAAAACTGGGGGGGGGGGGAGAAAAGTCGGTGCATCTTATACGGTGAATACACCCCTATCGCGGCGGTCCCTGCGGCCATCAACGGCCGGGACCCTCGGCTAATACAGGACATCACCGATCGCGGTGATGCCCTGTATTAACCCTTCAGACGCGGCGATCAAAGCTGACCGCCGCGTCTGAAGGGAAAGTGACACTAACCCGGCTGCTCAGGACCACCGCGGGGTGAAATCGCGGCGTCCCGAAGAGCTTACAGGACACCGGGAGGGACCTTACCTGCCTCCTCGGTGTCTGCTCCGTGTCGGGATCCCCTGCATGGCCGGCGCTCTCCTTCGACGTCATCACATCGTCCCGTCATCCAATAGGAGCGGCGTGCGTAGCAACGTGATGACGGCGACGGAGAGCGTGGATCCCGGGGAAGAAGACGTCCGGAGCGACGGGGACACCACGGGGACGCGGCGACAGCGATGGAGCGACATCCAGGGCAGCGGGGACGAGCGGTGACAGGTCCAGAGCGGCGGGGACACGTGAGTACTACCTCCTATACCAGTGGTCTTCAACCTGCAGACCTCCAGATGTTGCAAAACTACAACTCCCAGCATGCCCGGACAGCCGTCGGCTGTCCGGGCATGCTGGGAGTTGTAGTTTTGCAACATCTGGAGGTCCGCAGGTTGAAGATCACTGTTGGGTTCAGAATCTTTCTTTTTCTAGATTTTGCACCTTTAAAATTGGTTATTATTGTGGTGTGCATCTATTAAAGGGTACCTTTCATCAAAAAAAGCCTTTGATATATTATAGATTAATGTATGAAGAATAACTTTCCCATAGCATGTTATTAAAAAATATGCTTCTTTCTATTTAATGTTCCACTTTAAAAAAAATTACCACTAGGGGTCTCCCTACCAGTCCTTTTTTTTTTTTATAGATTCCTAAATCTCAGACTGCAGCTGGGACACAGACAAACTCAGCACTGCTCCCTGCCAGGGAGTCTGTCTGTGTCCCGGCTGCAGTCTGAGATATTAGGACTCCAGCATGAGTCTGAAATCTATAAAAAAAAAAATAAAAAGGACTGGTAGGGAGACCCCTAGTGGCCATTTTTTCAAAGTGGAAAATGAAATAGAAAGAAGCATATTATTT
Source organism: Hyla sarda (assembly GCF_029499605.1). Lineage (NCBI taxonomy): Eukaryota > Metazoa > Chordata > Amphibia > Anura > Hylidae > Hyla > Hyla sarda. The sequence continues at coordinate 606,249,570 of NC_079189.1, forward strand.
AATAACATGCTATGGGAAAGTTATTCTGCATACATTAATCTATAATATAGCAAAAGTATTTTTTTTTTGGTGAAAGGTACCCTTTAATAGTGGCTAGCTTTTCTTTTCGCTCCCATAGCAGTCTGTGGAATGCAAAAAAAAAAAAAAAACGCCATGTTGGTTTAACATTGGCAATTTTTTGGGGGGCCTTTTCCCCCCCAAATTCTTCAGTAAAACCCCTTGAGTCACATGATGACTTGTCATGTAAAAAAAACCCAGGGGAAAGTATGGCAAGACTAAAAAAAATAAAAATAAAATGCCTTGCTAGTGCAAAATGAAAGTGGAAGTAGAAGTCTAGCCTAAAGCCATGATCACATGACGGATTTCCAAACTGAGTCAATTCTGCTCTGAAACTCCGTTGCAGCAGAGGCTCATTGTTTTCAATGGAATTCTGCTTTACCGCAAAAATGGCGAAATTTCAGTTGCGGAAATCCCAATTTCAGCCTCCGCAGAAAGAATGGACTTGTCAATTCTTCTGAATCCGCCCCGGAAATGCATTGCCATCTTTGGAGAAGCCACATTTCCAAGCATTTCCTAGTGCTTGCGCCGACTTTGGTCGCAGAAATTTCTGCCGTTGTCCCATTCATCTTAATGGGACCTGTAACCATCTTTGTACATGCTGCTGAAACAAACGCATTCAGTGGAAGGAAATAGATTTGCAGTCAAAGAGATTTCTAGGACATTGAGAAAAGAAAAAAAAAAAAGGTTTGTACTTCCAGCTCACCATTTGCCCGTATTAGAGATGAGCGAACTTACAGTAAATTCGATTCGTCACAAACTTCTCAGCTCGGCAGTTGATGACTTATCCTGCATAAATTAGTTCAGCTTTCCGGTGCTCCAGTGGGCTGGAAAAGGTGGATACAGTCCTAGGAGACTCTTTCCTAGAACTGTATCCATCTTTTCCAGCCCACCGGAGCCCCTGAAAGCTGAAAGGGTACCTCTCATCAAATAAACTTTTGATATATTTTAGATTAATGAATGTTGAATAACTTTCCAATAGCATGTTAATGAAAAATATGCTTCTTTCTATTGTATTTTTCCCGATCAGTCCTGTCAGCAAGCATTTCTGACTCATGCTGGAGTCCTAAACACTCAGAGCTGCCAGCCTGCTTTGTTCACAGCCAAACAGGCTGTGAACAAAGCAGGCTGGCAGCTCTGAGTGTTCTCCTTTGTGAACAAAGCAGACTGGCAGCTCGTAGTGTTTAGGACTCCAGCATGAGTCTGAAATGCTTGCTGCCAGGACTGGTAGGGAGACCCCTAGTGGTCATTTCTTCAAAGTGGAAAATTAAATAGAAAGAAGCAGATTTTTTAAGAACATGCAATTGTAAAGTTATTCTGCATACATTAATCTATAATATATCAGAAGTTTTTTTGATGAGAGGTACCCTTGAACTAATTTACGCAGGATAAGTCATCAATTGCCGAGCCGAGAAGTTCGTGACGAATCAAATTTACTGTAAATTCGCTCATCTCTAAATGGAATGTGTAAGAAACCACAGTAGAGGCGAAAGGAAAATAGTTATTTATTACTAACTATAAAATAGTTAATTATTTTAATAGAGAGTGCATTTGTACTACCTACCAACATTTTTTATCTGCCGCTTTCCAATAATTCCCATATTGAATTACTTTTAATTCCTAATTTCAAAAAAATACTCCCTAATCACCTCTTGTTCATGAACCAAAAACAGTGCCCGAGAAGCCAAAAAGTAATAAATGGAATTTTCAACCCCCCACATTCCGGTGAAGGAGTTAAATAGTGTCATTTAATTCTCACTCGTTTCCGCCCCCAAATTAATTCATTTAGCTTTTTCCCTAACCCTCCAAAAAAACTTTCTTTAATCCATATTGGTGAAACTCTAAAAAAATGGAGAACCATAGGTAACAAAACCATTTTAATTAAGGTTATCCTATCCGCCATATTTAGACGCAATTTTATCCATACATTCATTTTAATTGTTTTTTCCAGCAAAGGTTGTAGATTAAGTTTATCAAATTCCTCTACATTTTTTGAGATTTTTATGCCCAGGTATTCCATATATTCTGTTGTTTTTAAAATTTTTATATTTCCTACAGGGGAATTTATTTCCTCATCAAGCGGCAGAAGCGCTGATTTTTGCCAATTAATTGTAGTTTTGCAGCAATTTTAGGCTCCCTGTTTAGGAAGACATTACCTTATTTGTGTTATGGAAATAAAATACAGCCTGATGTTACCAGGGTGGGCGAGGACCATTATTACTGGCTCTCCCCAGACTAAATAATACCAGCCTGTTATTGGCTAGGCCAAGGAGCGCCATTTTTGGTTAACTGGGTAATATTTGGTGGTTAGCGGTAGCTGTTTTTGGAGCTAACACTAACCCCCAGCTCAGTAATGGACTCTATCTATAACGGCTTCCACTACTAAGCCAGAAAATGAAATTAAAAAAACAAAAAAAAAAATTTTATTTAAAAAAACACTCCGCCAAAGCCCTCGTAGCCATTTTATTAAATGAAAAAAAAAAAAACACTGGTCATTGACATAGTTGACAAAATCCGATGTAGTCCCCAGAATAGACGGATCTAAAACAAGAAGAAGAGAAAAACATGAAAATGGGTTTGTTGCAAAACTACAACTCCCAGCATGCCCAGACTGCCTTTGGCTGTTGGGGTATACTAGTAGTTGTAGTTTAGCAACAGCTGGAGTCTCCCTGTCTGGGAAGACACTGCCAGAAGGTAAAATGTACAAAGTGATCAGGGCTTAATACACTCATCACCCCTGGTCCCTGCTTTTAGTTTCGCCCCTAATGACTAGTGTTGCTCGCGAATATTCGCAATTCGAATATTATTCGCGAATATCGCATATTCGCGAATTTCGCGAATATAGCGCTATATATTCGTAATTACGGATATTCGTTTTTTTTTGTTTTTTTTTTCACAGTACACATCACAGTGATCACCCCTCCCTGCTTCCAGCTTGCGTGGTGTAAAGAAGTCTGTAATACTACTGTGTGAGACTGGCGTGCGAAAATTTGCATATGCAAAAATTAGCATATGCGACTTTTCGCATATGCGAATTTTCGCGTATGCTAATTTTGTATATGCTAATATTCACATATGTTAATTTTCGCATACGCGAATATTCGCATATGCGAAAATAAAACGATAATATAACGAATATGCGAATATTCGCGAATATATGACGAATATTCGTCCATATATTCGCGAATATTCGCGAATTCGAATATGGCCTATGCCGCTCAACACTACTAATGACGTCATCACTGATCCGGAACAGGAGGAGGTAAGTGGACGCCGGCTTCTTTATACACAACAATCTATAGATAGCTGAATACACTGTGTGTAATGTACTTGTAGCTGAGCTGGAGACGCCGTGGAGAACGTTCTGCTGCCTGCAGCATCCCCCAGCATGACCGGTTTGGCGGTGGGTCAGTAATGGTGTGGGTTGGCATTTCTTTGGCGGGCCGCACAGCCCTCCATGTGATTGCCAGAGGTAGCCTGACTGCCATTAGGTACCGAGATGAGATCCTCAGACCCCTTGTGAGACCATATGATGGTGAGTTGGCCCTGGGTTCCTCATAATACAAGACAATGCTAGACCTCATGTGGCTGGAGTGTGTCAGCAGTTCCTACAAGAGGAAGGCGTTGATGCTATGGACTGGCCGCCCGTTCCCCAGACCTGAATCCGTTTGAGCACATCTGGGACGTCTCGCTCCATCCACCACAGACTGTCCAGGAGTTGGCGGATGCTTTAGTCCAGGTCTGGGAGGACATCCCTCAGGAGACCATCCTCCACCTCATCAGGATCATGCCCAGGCGTTGTAGGGAGGTCATACGGGCACGTGGAGGCCACACACACTACTGAGCCTCATTGTGACTTGTTATAAGGACATTACATAAAGTTGGATCAGCCTGTAGTGGGGTTTTCCACTGTGATTTTGAGTGTGACTCCATATCCAGACCTCCATGGGTTGCTACATTTCATTTCCATTGATAATTTTTGTGTGATTTTGTTGTCAGCGCATTCAACTATGTAAAGACAAAAGTATTTCATACGATTAGTTCATTCATTCAGATCTAGGATGTAGATCAGTGTATAATATACGGCCGGTGGAGGTGAGTAATGATGCTATACATCCCTCCTCACACTAAATGGACCGGGCGCTCTGCATCCTACCCACGGAGTGGTAACCTGAAGGCAGTAGAAAAAAATTGCCACAGGGTACAAAATTGGCAGATTCCACACACCAGAAAAAAATAAATAAATAAATAAAAAAGTAGTTTTTAGTGGTGGTGGAATCTTTCGTTGGTCACCTGACCTGGTCTTGGTATTAGGAGATCCCCGGATTGTACATTTCTTAATAAGTGATTAAACAGTAGTGACCGGCGTCTTCAAGGCTCTGGATCTTTTTCTATCCTTTCCCATCTGTATAAAATTTTATTACCTTAATACACAGGTGACAGTTCTTTTCTGCTCCCCATGGCTCAGTATCTCACCTGCTCAGAGCATCAACATGAGAGCGAACAAACTCACTCAGAGGCCGGACGAAGCGCGTCTGTATGCGCGAAATGTCGGCATCGCCTCCGAGCGCTCCATACCACACAGCGTGATCCCGCTACCCTGGACCGGCTTTGATAGCGGCTGACTACAGACTGAGCGGTGAGTGCACTACACCTCTTTTCATTTGTTATACTATTTATACACAGACACTAAATGTAATGAACGAAGCCACAGGTGCCGGAAATTATTGTCATTGTATCCTGTGTATATAATCGTGTGTGTCCATAAGAACGAACGTATATAGGACAGAAACTTCTGATCAGGAGCATTGGCGGGATTTCTTATATCATTAGGATTTATAAAGGAACCGGACAACTATGTGATAACAAATGGCATCAGCTCAGCTACATGTACATTACACATATACAGCTCTACTGTGTACACATACAGCTCAGCTACATGTACATTACACATATACAGCTCTACTGTGTACACATACAGCTCAGCTACATGTACATTACACATATACAGCTCTACTGTGTACACATACAGCTCATCTACATGTACATTACACATATACAGCTCTACTGTGTACACATACAGCTCAGCTACATGTACATTACATATATACAACTCTACTGTGTACACATACAGCTCAGCTACATGCACATTACACATATACAGCTCTACTGTGTACACATACAGCTCAGCTACATGTACATTACACATATACAGCTCTACTGTGTACACATACAGCTCAGCTACATGTACATTACACATATACAGCTCTACTGTGTACACATACAGCTCAGCTACATGTACATTACACATATACAGCTCTACTGTGTACACATACAGCTCAGCTACATGTACATTACACATATACAGCTCTACTGTGTACACATACAGCTCAGCTACATGTACATTACACATATACAGCTCTACTGTGTACACATACAGCTCAGCTACATGCACATTACACATATACAGCTCTACTGTGTACACATACAGCTCAGCTACATGCACATTACACATATACAGCTCTACTGTGTACACATACAGCTCAGCTACATGTACATTACACATATACAGCTCTACTGTGTACACATACAGCTCAGCTACATGTACATTACACATATACAGCTCTACTGTGTACACATACAGCTCAGCTACATGTACATTACACATATACAGCTCTACTGTGTACACATACAGCTCAGCTACATGTACATTACACATATACAGCTCTACTGTGTACACATACAGCTCAGCTACATGTACATTACACATATACAGCTCTACTGTGTACACATACAGCTCAGCTACATGTACATTACACATATACAGCTCTACTGTGTACACATACAGCTCAGCTATATGCACATTACACATATACAGCTCTACTGTGTACAAATACAGCTCAGCTACATGCACATTACACATATACAGCTCTACTGTGTACACATACAGCTCAGCTACATGTACATTACACATATACAGCTCTACTGTGTACACATACAGCTCAGCTACATGCACATTACACATATACAGCTCTACTGTGTACACATACAGCTCAGCTACATGTACATTACACATATACAGCTCTACTGTGTACACATACAGCTCAGCTACATGCACATTACACATATACAGCTCTACTGTGTACACATACAGCTCAGCTACATGTACATTACACATATACAGCTCTACTGTGTACACATACAGCTCAGCTACATGTACATTACACATATACAGCTCTACTGTGTACACATACAGCTCAGCTACATGCACATTACACATATACAGCTCTACTGTGTACACATACAGCTCAGCTACATGCACATTACACATATACAGCTCTACTGTGTACACATACAGCTCAGCTACATGCACATTACACATATACAGCTCTACTGTGTACACACATACAGCTCAGCTACATGCACATTACACATATACAGCTCTAATGTGTACACATACAGCTCATCTACATGCACATTACACATATACAGCTCTACTGTGTACACATACAGCTCAGCTACATGTACATTACACACAGCTCTACTGTGTCCACATACAGCTCAGCTACATGTACATTACACATATACAGCTCTACTGTGTACACATACAGCTCAGCTACATGTACATTACACATATACAGCTCTACTGTGTACACATACAGCTCAGCTACATGCACATTACACATACAGCTCTACTGTGTACACATACAGCTCAGCTACATGTACATTACACCTATACAGCTCTACTGTGTACACATACAGCTCAGCTACATGTACATTACACATATACAGCTCTACTGTGTACACATACAGCTCAGCTACATGTACATTACACATACAGCTCTACTGTGTACACATACAGCTCAGCTACATGTACATTACACATACAGCTCTACTGTGTACACATACAGCTCAGCTACATGCACATTACACATATACAGCTCTACTGTGTACACATACAGCTCAGCTACATGTACATTACACATACAGCTCTACTGTGTACACATACAGCTCAGCTACATGTACATTACACATATACAGCTCTACTGTGTACACATACAGCTCAGCTACATGCACATTACACACATACAGCTCTACTGTGTACACATACAGCTCAGCTACATGTACATTACACACATACAGCTCTACTGTGTACACATACAGCTCAGCTACATGCACATTACACATATACAGCTCTACTGTGTACACATACAGCTCAGCTACATGCACATTACACCTATACAGCTCTACTGTGTACACATACAGCTCAGCTACATGTACATTACACCTATACAGCTCTACTGTGTACACATACAGCTCAGCTACATGTACATTACACATATACAGCTCTACTGTGTACACATACAGCTCAGCTACATGTACATTACACATATACAGCTCTACTGTGTACACATACAGCTCAGCTACATGTACATTACACATATACAGCTCTACTGTGTACACATACAGCTCAGCTACATGTACATTACACATATACAGCTCTACTGTGTACACATACAGCTCAGCTACATGTACATTACACATATACAGCTCTACTGTGTACACATACAGCTCATCTACATGTACATTACACATATACAGCTCTACTGTGTACACATACAGCTCAGCTACATGTACATTACATATATACAGCTCTACTGTGTACACATACAGCTCAGCTACATGCACATTACACATATACAGCTCTACTGTGTACACATACAGCTCAGCTACATGTACATTACACATATACAGCTCTACTGTGTACACATACAGCTCAGCTACATGTACATTACACATATACAGCTCTACTGTGTACACATACAGCTCAGCTACATGTACATTACACATATACAGCTCTACTGTGTACACATACAGCTCAGCTACATGTACATTACACATATACAGCTCTACTGTGTACACATACAGCTCAGCTACATGTACATTACACATATACAGCTCTACTGTGTACACATACAGCTCAGCTACATGTACATTACACATATACAGCTCTACTGTGTACACATACAGCTCAGCTATATGCACATTACACATATACAGCTCTACTGTGTACAAATACAGCTCAGCTACATGCACATTACACATATACAGCTCTACTGTGTACACATACAGCTCAGCTACATGCACATTACACATATACAGCTCTACTGTGTACACATACAGCTCAGCTACATGCACATTACACATATACAGCTCTACTGTGTACACATACAGCTCAGCTACATGTACATTACACATATACAGCTCTACTGTGTACACATACAGCTCAGCTACATGTACATTACACATATACAGCTCTACTGTGTACACATACAGCTCAGCTACATGTACATTACACATATACAGCTCTACTGTGTACACATACAGCTCAGCTACATGTACATTACACATATACAGCTCTACTGTGTACACATACAGCTCAGCTACATGTACATTACACATATACAGCTCTACTGTGTACACATACAGCTCAGCTACATGTACATTACACATATACAGCTCTACTGTGTACACATACAGCTCAGCTATATGCACATTACACATATACAGCTCTACTGTGTACAAATACAGCTCAGCTACATGCACATTACACATATACAGCTCTACTGTGTACACATACAGCTCAGCTACATGTACATTACACATATACAGCTCTACTGTGTACACATACAGCTCAGCTACATGTACATTACACATATACAGCACTACTGTGTACACATACAGCTCAGCTACATGTACATTACACATATACAGCTCTACTGTGTACACATACAGCTCAGCTACATGTACATTACACATATACAGCTCTACTGTGTACACATACAGCTCAGCTACATGCACATTACACATATACAGCTCTACTGTGTACACATACAGCTCAGCTACATGTACATTACACATATACAGCTCTACTGTGTACACATACAGCTCAGCTACATGCACATTACACATATACAGCTCTACTGTGTACACATACAGCTCAGCTACATGTACATTACACATATACAGCTCTACTGTGTACACATACAGCTCAGCTACATGCACATTACACATATACAGCTCTACTATGTACACATACAGCTCAGCTACATGAACATTACACATATACAGCTCTACTGTGTACACATACAGCTCAGCTACATGTACATTACACATATACAGCTCTACTGTGTACACATACAGCTCAGCTACATTTACACTACACATATACAGCACTACTGTGTACACATACAGCTCAGCTACATGCACATTACACATATACAGCTCTACTGTGTACACATACAGCTCAGCTACATGCACATTACACATACAGCTCTACTGTGTACACATACAGCTCAGATACATGCACATTACACATATACAGCTCTACTGTGTACACATACAGCTCAGCTACATGTACATTACACATATACAGCTCTACTGTGTACACATACAGCTCAGCTACATGTACATTACACATATACAGCTCTACTGTGTACACATACAGCTCAGCTACATGCACATTACACATATACAGCTCTACTGTGTACACATACAGCTCAGCTACATGCACATTACACATATACAGCTCTACTGTGTACACATACAGCTCAGCTACATGCACATTACACATACAGCTCTACTGTGTACACATACAGCTCAGCTACATGTACATTACACCTATACAGCTCTACTGTGTACACATACAGCTCAGCTACATGTACATTACACATATACAGCTCTACTGTGTACACATACAGCTCAGCTACATGTACATTACACATATACAGCTCTACTGTGTACACATACAGCTCAGCTACATGTACATTACACATATACAGCTCTACTGTGTACACATACAGCTCAGCTACATGTACATTACACATATACAGCTCTACTGTGTACACATACAGCTCAGCTACATGCACATTACACATATACAGCTCTACTGTGTACACATACAGCTCAGCTACATGTACATTACATATACAGCTCTACTGTGTACACATACAGCTCAGCTACATGCACATTACACATATACAGCTCTACTGTGTACACATACAGCTCAGCTACATGTACATTACACATATACAGCTCTACTGTGTACACATACAGCTCAGCTACATGTACATTACACATATACAGCTCTACTGTGTACACATACAGCTCAGCTACATGCACATTACACATATACAGCTCTACTGTGTACACATACAGCTCAGCTACATGCACATTACACATATACAGCTCTACTGTGTACACATACAGCTCAGCTACATGCACATTACACATATACAGCTCTACTGTGTACACATACAGCTCAGCTACATGCACATTACACATATACAGCTCTACTGTGTACACATACAGCTCAGCTACATGCACATTACACATACAGCTCTACTGTGTACACATACAGCTCAGCAACATGTACATTACACCTATACAGCTCTACTGTGTACACATACAGCTCAGCTACATGTACATTACACATATACAGCTCTACTGTGTACACATACAGCTCAGCTACATGTACATTACACATATACAGCTCTACTGTGTACACATACAGCTCAGCTACATGTACAATTACACATATACAGCTCTACTGTGTACACATACAGCTCAGCTACATGCACATTACACATATACAGCTCTGCTGTGTACACATACAGCTCAGCTACATGCACATTACACATATACAGCTCTACTGTGTACACATACAGCTCAGCTACATGCACATTACACATATACAGCTCTACTGTGTACACATACAGCTCAGCTACATGCACATTACACATATACAGCTCTACTGTGTACACATACAGCTCAGCTACATGCACATTACACATATACAGCTCTACTGTGTACACATACAGCTCAGCTACATGCACATTACACATATACAGCTCTACTGTGTACACATACAGCTCAGCTACATGCACATTACACATATACAGCTCTACTGTGTACACATACAGCTCAGCTACATGCACATTACACATATACAGCTCTACTGTGTACACATACAGCTCAGCTACATGCACATTACACATATACAGCTCTACTGTGTACACATACAGCTCAGCTACATGTACATTACACATATACAGCTCTACTGTGTACACATACAGCTCAGCTACATGCACATTACACATATACAGCTCTACTGTGTACACATACAGCTCAGCTACATGCACATTACACATATACAGCTCTACTGTGTACACATACAGCTCAGCTACATGCACATTACACATATACAGCTCTACTGTGTACACATACAGCTCAGCTACATGTACATTACACATATACAGCTCTACTGTGTACACATACAGCTCAGCTACATGTACATTACACATATACAGCTCTACTGTGTACACATACAGCTCAGCTACATGCACATTACACATATACAGCTCTACTGTGTACACATACAGCTCAGCTACATGTACATTACACATATACAGCTCTACTGTGTACACATACAGCTCAGCTACATGTACATTACACATATACAGCTCTACTGTGTACACATACAGCTCAGCTACATGTACATTACACATATACAGCTCTACTGTGTACACATACAGCTCAGCTACATGCACATTACACATATACAGCTCTACTGTGTACACATACAGCTCAGCTACATGCACATTACACATATACAGCTCTACTGTGTACACATACAGCTCAGCTAAATGTACATTACACATATACAGCTCTACTGTGTACACATACAGCTCAGCTACATGTACATTACACATATACAGCTCTACTGTGTACACATACAGCTCAGCTACATGCACATTACACAATATACAGCTCTACTGTGTACACATACAGCTCAGCTACATGTACATTACACATATACAGCTCTACTGTGTACACATACAGCTCAGCTACATGCACATTACACATATACAGCACTACTGTGTACACATACAGCTCAGCTACATGTACATTACACATATACAGCACTACTGTGTACACATACAGCTCAGCTACATGCACATTACACATATACAGCTCTACTGTGTACACATACAGCTCAGCTACATGTACATTACACATATACAGCTCTACTGTGTACACATACAGCTCAGCTACATGCACATTACACACATACAGCTCTACTGTGTACACATACAGCTCAGCTACATGTACATTACACATATACAGCTCTACTGTGTACACATACAGCTCAGCTACATGTACATTACACATATACAGCTCTACTGTGTACACATACAGCTCAGCTACATGCACATTACACATATACAGCTCTACTGTGTACACATACAGCTCAGCTACATGTACATTACACATATACAGCTCTACTGTGTACACATACAGCTCAGCTAAATGTACATTACACATATACAGCTCTACTGTGTACACATACAGCTCAGCTACATGTACATTACACATATACAGCTCTACTGTGTACACATACAGCTCAGCTACATGCACATTACACATATACAGCTCTACTGTGTACACATACAGCTCAGCTACATGTACATTACACATATACAGCTCTACTGTGTACACATACAGCTCAGCTACATGCACATTACACATATACAGCACTACTGTGTACACATACAGCTCAGCTACATGTACATTACACATATACAGCACTACTGTGTACACATACAGCTCAGCTACATGTACATTACACATATACAGCTCTACTGTGTACACATACAGCTCAGCTACATGCACATTACACATATACAGCTCTACTGTGTACACATACAGCTCAGCTACATGCACATTACACATATACAGCTCTACTGTGTACACATACAGCTCAGCTACATGTACATTACACATATACAGCTCTACTGTGTACACATACAGCTCAGCTACATGTACATTACACATATACAGCTCTACTGTGTACACATACAGCTCAGCTACATGTACATTACACATATACAGCTCTACTGTGTACACATACAGCTCAGCTACATGCACATTACACATATACAGCTCTACTGTGTACACATACAGCTCAGCTACATGCACATTACACACAGCTCTGCTGCAGACATATATAACACACACATACACAGCTCTGCACCACGCACATCACACACACACAGCTCTGCTGCATACACATAACTTCAGCTCATCCAGCAGCGATCACAACCAGCACAGCAGAGTCCTGCATACACTGAGCAGATGAGCCTAGAGCAGCAGCCCCTGATCATGTGACTCCTCCTCCTCCATGTGACTGATCACATGACGGTGACATCATGCAGGTCCTGTAAGTGCACGGCTCTGTACAGGTATGTACATTTGTATATATTGTGTATTTATGGTCAGATCAGGAGGTTTCTTCTTTATATATAAACTCTACTGAGGGATTTATCAGAGGATTTAGATGTGTTTGTTTGTTGTGGTTTTGTGTTGTGACTTTTTTTGCATCTTTTTGCCCACAGCAGCTTTGAGAGAAAACACAATGGAAAGTGAAATGTCGCAGACGCTGCGCTCAGGAATTCATCATGGCGACTAAGTGGCGCAAAAAGTAGGAACCATACAGAGGGATGTAGTGAAGTAAGAAATGTTACCGGACCCATATTCATTACACGCACCATCTAATACACTTGGCGCACATACATGTGTACACCACAAATAATAGAAAGAAACGTTCACCAATATGGTACAGAACTACAACTCCCAGCATGCCCTGACAGCTGGGGATCGCTGTCCTATCATGTGTGTCTCTATATGGGACACAACTACAACTCCCAGCACACCCTAAGTTACATTAAATGTGAATAAGACCCTCCCCCTCTTTAAAAACTACAGATCGCCTCACTAAGAATGACCCTCATACAGCCCCATATATGGACACATTGTGTTTTTCTTTTCAATTTTCCGCCACAGATAACTTTTTCTTTGTGTGGTGCATTTCATGGTAATATGAAAAGTGTCATAACAAAGTACAATTGGTCGCACAAAAAACAACAAGAACAACAATAATAATAATAATAATAATAATAATAAGCCTCATATGGGTCTGTGGATTGAAAAAAAAAACAAAAAAAACAGGGTTTATGGCTCTTAGGAGGAAAAACCAGGAGGAGGAAACAACGAAGATTCCTCAGAACCAGCCCCGGAACACCCCAGTACACCTACCTCCTCCATGCAGCACAAATCCCCACCAGTCCCATATCGGAGCGACTTATACACCAGCATGAAACTGATAAGAACAGATACTACACTTGATCTTAGCCAAAAGGCCGAGAAGCGAATATGAGGATGGGGTTGTTTTTTATTGAAAGCCGAGGTACTTGTGCACCTCAGCTTTCACTCTACCCGGACCTTAAGGCCAGATCCAGCAGCAAACGGGTCTCATCATAGATGACTGCTGTGCTATACAGCCATCCCCGGTACACCTGTCCTACTGTGTGGTTCTCCATCCTGCCTTGGTGGTCTTCAACACCGCCAACTAACAGGAAGGGTACTGCACTTGATCTTAGCCAAAAGGTCGCCATCTGTTGTTGTTTCTATTAGCAGCCGCCATTTCTCATCGTCTCCTCTTCTTCCCTTCAGGTTTCTCCAACCCAGGATCCTCTGCTGATATCTTCTATATAAGAGAATTCTCCTGGATGACCCATCAACCATGAAGAGAGACAGGAACAAGATGGCCGACAGGATAATAGACCTCACCCTACAGATACTCTTCCGGCTTACTGGAGAGGTGAGGGATTCTGGGAGTGATGTCACATGACCTCATTCTTATCTATGTAACAGATGGATATGACTGGAGAGGTGAGGGATTCTGGGAGTGATGTCACATGACCTCATTCTTATCTGTGTAATAACAGATGGATATGACTGGAGAGATGAGGGATTCTGGGACTGATGTCACATGACCTCATTCTTATCTATGTAATAACAGATGGATATGACTGGAGAGGTGAGGGATTCTGGGAGTGATGTCACATGACCTCATTCTTATGTATGTAATAACAGATGTATATGACCGGAGAGGTGAGGGATTCTGGGAGTGATGTCACGTGACCTCATTCTTATCTATGTAATAGATGGATATGACTGGAGAGGTGAGGGATTCTGGGAGTGATGTCACATGACCTCATTATTATCTATGTAATAACAGATGGATATGACTGGAGAGGTGAGGGATTCTGGGAGTGATGTCACATGACCTCATTCTTATCTATGTAATAACAGATGGATATGACTGGGGAGGTGAGGGATTCTGGGAGTGATGTCACATGACCTCATTCTTATCTATGTAATAACAGATGGATATGACTGGAGAGGTGAGGGATTCTGGGAGTGTATGTAGTGATATTAATGTGTCTCTCCATACACAGGAATACACAGTAGTGAAGAAGTCCTCTAGTGGGCGCTGTCAGGCCCCTGTGTGTGAAGGATGGGGAAGAATCCTGAGCCCAATCCCAGGGCCCCCACCTCACTCCCTGATACATGAGGAAATGGATGAACAGAAGATCCTAGAACTGATCAACAAGATGATGGAGCTGCTGACTGGAGAGGTGACCCTGCTGGGACATTATACAGTAATGGAGGGGTCTGGTGATTACTGGAGAGGTGACACTGCTGGGAATGCTGGGACATTATACAGTAATGGAGGGGTCTGGTGATGACTGGAGAGGTGACACTGCTGGGACATTATATAGTAATGGAGGGATCTGGTGATGACTGGAGAGGTGACACTGCTGGGAATGCTGGGACATTATACAGTAATGGAGGGGTCTGGTGATGACTGTAGAGGTGACACTGCTGGGAATGCTGGGACATTATACAGTAATTGAGGGGTCTGGTGATGACTGGAGAGGTGACACTGCTGGGAATGCTGGGACATTATACAGTAATGGAGGGGTCTGGTGATGACTGGAGAGGTGACACTGCTGGGAATGCTGGGACATTATACAGTAATGGAGGGGTCTGGTGATGACTGGAGAGGTGACCCTGCTGGGAATGCTGGGACATTATACAGTAATGGAGGGGTCTGGTGATGACTGGAGAGGTGACACTGCTGGGACATTATACAGTAATGGAGGGGTCTGGTGATGACTGGAGAGGTGACACTGCTGGGAATGCTGGGACATTATACAGTAATGGAGGGGTCTGGTGATGACTGGAGAGGTGACACTGCTGGGACATTATACAGTAATTGAGGGGTCTGGTGATGACTGGAGAGGTGACACAGCTGGGACATTATACAGTAATGGAGGGGTCTGGTGCTGACTGGAGAGGTGACACTGCTGGGACATTATACAGTAATGGAGGGGTCTGGTGATGACTGGAGAGGTGACACTGCTGGGAATGCTGGGACATTATACAGTAATGGAGGGGTCTGGTGATGACTGGAGAGGTGACCCTGCTGGGACATTATACAGTAATGGAGGGGTCTGGTGATGACTGGAGAGGTGACACTGCTGGGACATTATACAGTAATGGAGGGGTCTGGTGATGACTGGAGGGGTGACACTGCTGGGACATTATACAGTAATGGAGGGGTCTGGTGATGACTGGAGAGGTGACACTGCTGGGAATGCTGGGACATTATACAGTAATGGAGGGGTCTGGTGATGACTGGAGAGGTGACCCTGCTGGGAATGCTGGGACATTATACAGTAATGGAGGGGTCTGGTGATGACTGGAGAGGTGACCCTGCTGGGAATGCTGGGACATTATACAGTAATGGAGGGGTCTGGTGATGGCTGGAGAGGTGACACTGCTGGGAATGCTGGGACATTATACAGTAATGGAGGGGTCTGGTGATGACTGGAGAGGTGACACTGCTGGGAATGCTGGGACATTATACAGTAATGGAGGGGTCTGGTGATGACTGGAGAGGTGACACTGCTGGGACATTATACAGTAATGGAGGGGTCTGGTGATGACTGGAGAGGTGACACTGCTGGGAATGCTGGGACATTATACAGTAATGGAGGGGTCTGGTGATGACTGGAGAGGTGACACTGCTGGGACATTATACAGTAATGGAGGGGTCTGGTGATGACTGGAGAGGTGACACTGCTGGGAATGCTGGGACATTATACAGTAATGGAGGGGTCTGGTGGTGACTGGAGAGGTGACACTGCTGGGAATGCTGGGACATTATACAGTAATGGAGGAGTCTGGTGATGACTGGAGAGGTGACACTGCTGGGAATGCTGGGACATTATACAGTAATGGAGGGGTCTGGTGATGACTGGAGAGGTGACACTGCTGGGAATGCTGGGACATTATACAGTAACACCACTGGAGGGGTCGGGGTGATGACTGTATCATTATGTGTCAGGTTCCTATAAGGTGTCAGGACGTGGCGGTCTATTTCTCCATGGAGGAGTGGGAGTATGTAGAAGGACACAAGGATCAGTACAAGGATCAGGTGATGATGGAGGATCAGCAGCCCCTCACATCAGCAGGTAATAGACATGACTATATACACACGTCCTCTCATTATTTGTATGTAAAGAATGAATTCAGTCTCTGTATGTGTTCCCTACAGTCAGATCCAGTAAGAGAACAGCAGCAGAGAGGTGTCCCCGTCCTCTTCTTCCACAGGATCAGGATCAGGTAGATGGAGATATTCCCTATGATCTGTAGAAGGGCTGTGAAGCTCTTGTGTTCAGTCTTGTTTTATCCTACAGTATTATATGCTTTATACTTGTGGAATGAGAAAGGTGGAGATGACAGGATAAAGCCGACCATAGACATTACATGTTGTCTGGATCTTCTCACAGTTTTCTGGCTATGGAGACTGCTGGTTGGAATAAGGAACCAACAGGTTGGATTTATACCCATCTGATCCTTTATTTCTCCTGAGACAAACCCCAGAGGTGTCTGGCAGGAGCTGATCTCCTCCACTGACACAACCTGAAGCCTGTCTAGCCATGGGGGATATACATGTGTATGAGGGTCCTGAGGTTATTGATCCATCATCTAATATCTATATCCGGCTTCTAGGAGACCTGCAGCTATGGGGCTCAGATAACTCCTCCTGTCATGTTTTGGTCCTCCATGATAATGTTTTTTTCTGCTCATAGAAATCATCTCACATGACTTCTCCTACTGTCTGATGACTTTTAGGGTACGTTCACGCGTACAAGATCCTGCGCAGATTTGATGGGCAGGATTTGTATCTGCAGATTAGAAGCTTTGCTCATCAAATCTGCGTACCTGTGAACGTACCCTTACAATTTTTTCTCCCACATCTTATGATTTAGGGTGAAGATCTGAACAGGATTAATGCTCCAGAGACAGATGCGAGCGGCAATGAGCAGTGTAAGAACATTCCTACAGGGAAAGACCTGATCTATACTAATACTACAGACATAAAGGAAGAAGAAGAGACAGATGTGAGCAGTGTCGAGCAGTATAAGGAGGACATTCCTACAGGAAAAGATCTGAGCTTTATTAATGCTCCAGACATAAAGGAAGAAGAAAAGACAGATGTGATCAGTGATGAGCAGTATAAGGAGGACCTTTCTACAGGGAAAGATCTGATCTATATTAATGCTCCAGACATAATAGTAAAAGAAGAAGAGACAGATTTGAGCAGTGATGAGCAGTATAAGGAGGACATCCCTACAGGTAACTGCCCAGGTGAGTAGTAATCATTAAATATTGAGAAGAGTCACAGATTCTACACAATCACCGGCTGTATTATTTGTGTAGAATTTTTTTAACTCTCTGTCCTGCCTTTTTTCTACTGTATATTGTTTTATTCAGCCAAACCTGTGACTCAGTTATGGGAGATAACACATTTCTAATATGGATGGAGAATACAGGTGTAATATGGGCATGAAATATACCTATGTGAAGGAGTGTAAGGATAATGGTGGTAGGGGCCCGCAGCGGACACATGATCCCTGCACAAGTCAGTGTGGGCAACTTTTCTGTATGATGTTGTCTGAAGAAGGAGCTCAGAGAGGACGAGCCGCGGGGAGCAGAGCGCCTCTCTGTATACTGCTGCTGCTAATT
This sequence comes from Hyla sarda, assembly GCF_029499605.1. Classification (NCBI taxonomy): domain Eukaryota; kingdom Metazoa; phylum Chordata; class Amphibia; order Anura; family Hylidae; genus Hyla; species Hyla sarda. The sequence continues at coordinate 606,268,626 of NC_079189.1, forward strand.
CTATGGGATCAGGATATATAGTAGTTATACACCTCCCCTCCAGCTCTGTCTGTATACTGCTGCTGCTGTCGCTATGGAATTAGAATACATAGTAATTATATACCTCCCTTCCAGACTTATCTGTATACTGCTATCGCTGTCTCTATTGGATTAGGCTATATAGTAGTTATATACCTCCCCTCCAGCCTCATCTGTATACTGCTGCTGCTATTTCTATGGGATTAGGATATATACTAGTTATACCCCTCCCCTGTAGCCTTATTTGTATACTGCTGCTGCTATCTCTATGGGATCAGGATATATACCGTATTTATCGGGGTATACCTCGCACCGGCCTATAACACGCACCCTCATTTTTCCAAGGATATTTGGGTAAAAATGTTTTTTACCCAAATATCCTTGGTAAAATGAGGGTGCGTGTGTGTGTGCATGTGTATACCCTGATAGCAGCGGCTTTTGTGGGGTCAGAGACCGCCATCGCTGCCCGCTTCTCCCCCCTCCCTTTCCTGGGGTCTAGAGTCCTGCTGCTGCCGCTTCTCTCCTCCTGGCTATCCAGAGACCGCCGCCGCCACTGCCCCATCACCTCCCCCATCTGCGGTTTTAAAATGACCTGTTCCAGGGTCCACGCTGCTTCTGGCTCCGGAGGCGTCCTTAGCTGTCACTGTGCGCCGGGCCACTGACGGTGACGTCGCGCTGAAAACGTCACTCTTCATTGCGCAGCGCACAGCAACAACGCAGGACACCGCCGGAGCCAGAAGCAGCGCGGACCCCAGGAACAGGTAATTATAAAACCGCAGATGGGGAGACAATGGGGCAGTGGCGGCGGCGGTCTCTGGACCCCAGGATAGGCAGGGGCAGAGAAGTGGGCAGCGACGGTAGGTCTCTGGACCTGCAAAAGCCTCTGCAGTTCATTGATTTAAAGCCCCCGCTTTAAATCATTGAACTGCAGCGGCTTATCGGCGTATAACACGCAGATATACTTTTTAGCCTAAAAAATTTGTGTTATACGCCGATAAATACGGTAATTATACACCTTCTCGCCAGCTTAAATCAGTTTCTCCTCTTGGCAATATTTCTCTTGAAAATGCACTTTGAAAAAGAAAACGCATTGAAACAGCAAATGATGTGAACTGAACTCAACCTGCATATGAGTATAATCAGTTCACCTGGCTTAACTCCAGCACCAGCAACTTAATTAGACTTCCAGGTTCAGTGATGAGACCCCGCCCCCTCTCTCTGGAAAGCCAGAAGGTTTATTGGAAATGTAGGCAGCGATAGAACATAATCATTTCTGTATGGCTATAAAACCAATGCCTGCCACTTCAGCTAAAACAGGGAAGAACAAGGCATACACAAAAACCTCTATATTATTCTCTTATAGTCTATGCTGCACTATATGATAAAAAACAATCCTGCGGCGCTTCTTTAGGGTCTATTCACACGTACAGGATCCTGTGCAGATTTGATGCGCAGGATTTGTAACTGCAGATTAGAAGCGGTGCTCAGTCATTCAGTTTACATTGAAATCTGCAGCAGAAAATCCTGCACATCAAATCTACGCAGGATACTGTACATGTGAACGCACCCCTAAAGGCGTACTCCATACTCCATTGGCCAGCGTTCGAAAGTAAATGTTCCGAACGCTGTTTTCGCGATGCGGCAGTCGGCCACGCCCCCTCCCATAGTGTGGTCGTGATGTCACAAGGGGCGTGGCCGATCCCCACATCGCGAAAACAGCATTCGGAACATTTACTTCCGAACGCTGACCAATGGAGTACCCCTTTAAAGGGATATTCCAGGATTTATTTTTTATGCAAAGTTATAATCCTGTGTAATTTGCTTCTATCGCCTCCATGCGCCCTTTTGTCCCACTTTTTAATGCACAGGACCCCCACCCGGAAGAGCTGTAATTCAAGTCTTATTGTTTTACTGTTGTCTCTGACCTTTCCCAGCATTCTGTTCGGCCAGGGACAATATGTCATGAGTCACATGGTCTCCAGGGGGCGTGGCTATGCTGCAGTGGGTGGGTAGAAATGATTACTTCAGTAAATCCTTTCCATCCTGCTATCAAACCCCACCCCCACCCAAAGCAGCAAAGCCACGCCCCCTGGATAACCTGACAGTTTTTTTTTTTTATATTAATAAACCCCTCCCCTAATAAAAATTAATATTGCCCCGTTTTTCCTTTTCCCCCCCCAAAAAAACAAACATATTTAGCATCAGGCCGTCCGAAATTGTCCGAACGATTAAAGGGGTAATCCCGTGGAAAACTTTTTTTTTTTTTTAAATCAACTGGTGCCAGAAAGTTAAACAGATTTGTAAATGACTTCTATTAAAAAAAATCTTAATCCTTTCAGCACTTTTTAGGGGCTGTATTCTACAGAGAAATTTTTTTCTTTTTTGATCTCTATTCTGTCACGACCACAGTGCTCTCTGCTGACCATTTTAGGAGCTGTCCAGAGCAGGAGAAAATCCCCATAGCAAACATTTGCTGATCTGGACAGTGCCTAAAATGAACAGCAGAGTTCAGCAGAGAGCACTGTGGTTATGACATCAGAGAAATCCAAAAAGAAAAGCATTTCCTCTGTAGTATACAGCCCCTAAAAAGTACTGGAAGGATTAAGATTTTTTTTTAATAGAAGTAATTTACAAATCTGTTTAACTTTCTGGCACCAGTTGATTTAAAAAAAATAAAAAAAAGTTTTCCACAGGAGTACCCCTTTAATATATGACACTTACTGGTCCTGAACGGTGGATGGCATTAACCAAAAACAATTCCAAATGTTAGAATTGGATTTTTATTCACATCAAATCCCAGAAAAATGGGAAAAAAAAAAAAAAAGGCATCAAAAATACCAATCTACCCCAAAATAATAAAGATGAAACTGCAGATCACGATGCAAGAAGTAATATCCTGACACCGCTCCATAGAGGGGTTACCGTATATACTCGAGTATAGGCCGAGTTTTTCAGCACGATTTTTCGTGCTGAAAACACCCCCCTCGGCTTATACTCGAGTGAACTCCCCCACCCGCAGTGGTCTTCAACCTGCGGACCTCCAGAGGTTTCAAAACTACAACTCCCAGCAAGCCCGGGCAGCCATCGGCTGTCCGGGCTTGCTGGGAGTTGTAGTTTTGAAACCTCCGGAGGTCCGCAGGTTGAAGACCACTGCGGCCTTCAACATCATCCAGCCCCCCTCTCACCCCCTTTAGTTCTGAGTACTCACCTCCGCTCGGCGCTGGTCCGGTCCTGCAGGACTGTCCGGTGAGGAGGTGGTCCGGTGGGATAGTGGTTCCGGGCTGCTATCTTCACCGGGGAGGCCTCTTCTAAGCGCTTCGGGCCCGGCCTCAGAATAGTCACGTTGCCGTGACAACGACGCAGAGGTGCTTCTGCGTCATTGTCAAGGCAACGCCTCTATTCCGGGCCGGAAGCGCGGAGAAGAGGCGCCCCCGGTGAAGATAGCAGCCCGGACCACCTCCCCACCGGACCACCTCCTCTCCGGACAGCCCTGCAGGACCGGACCAGCGCAGAGCGGAGGTGAGTACTCAGAACTAAAGGGGGTGAGAGGGGGGCTGGATGATGTTGAAGGCCGCAGTGGTCTTCAACCTGCGGACCTCCGGAGGTTTCAAAACTACAACTCCCAGCAAGCCCGGACAGCCGATGGCTGCCCGGGCTTGCTGGGAGTTGTAGTTTTGAAACCTCTGGAGGTCCGCAGGTTGAAGACCACTGAGGGCGAATGATGAGAAGAGGATGATGAAGGGGGGGGTGTGGGGATGATGAAGGGGGGTGGGGATGATGAAGGGGGGGTGTGGGATGATAAGGGGATGATGAAGGGGGGATGTGTGGGATGATGACAAGGGGATGATGAAGGGGGGATGTGTGGGATGATAAGGGGATGATGAAGGGGGGATGTGTGGGATGATGACAAGGGGATGATGAAGGGGGGATGTGTGGGATGATAAGGGGATGATGAAGGGGGGATGTGTGGGATGATAAGAGGATGATGAAGGGGGGATGTGTGGGATGATGACAAGGGGATGATGAAGGGGGGATGTGTGGGATGATAAGGGGATGATGAAGGGGGATGTGTGAGATGATAAGGGGATGATGAAGGGGGGATGTGTGGGATGATGACAAGGGGATGATGATGAGGATGTTAATGACGGGTCTGGATGATGACAGGGGGGGATGAGGTATTTCCCACCCTAGGCTTATACTCGAGTCAATAACTTTTCCTGGGATTTTGGGTTGAAATTAGGGGTCTCGGCTTATACTCGGGTCGGCTTATACTCGAGTATATACGGTAACTAAACCAGATATAGGGGCAGAATATAGCAATTTAAAGACTTTTTTGGGCTTTCTTTTTTAATGGCGCACAGTAAATGGAATAAAAATCATTTTTTTTTTTTTTTTAGATCAACTGCCTCCAGAAAGTTAAACAGATTTCTAAATTATTTCTATTAAAAAAATCTTAATCCTTCCAATAGTTATCAGCTGCTGAAGTTGAGTTGTTCTTTTCTGTATGACAATAGTGCTCTCTGCTGACATCTCTGTCTGACACAGGAACCTTTTATTTTTGGTTGTAATTTTTTAAATTAATAAAACTAAAACTGTCCAAATCGGGTATTGTTGCGATCGTACCAACCTGATGAATAAAGATCACATGTCAATTTAGCCGTACAGTGAAAGGCATAATATTTTTTTTTTCCATTTCACAGTATATTCTATGGTAAAATGAAAGGTGTCATTACAAAGTACAATTGGTCCCGCAAAAAAAATAAACTTTTTATGGCCCTGTAGATGGAAAAATGTCATGCATCTTAAGAGAAGATGAAAAAATAAAATGCAAACATTTAAATTTGTTGGGTCATTGTGGGGTTAAGGTTAAAAATCTGTTTTATCCTTGGCAGATTCTTGTATCGGGAGATCAGAGGAGAATCTTATATCTTCAGATTATAAAGCAGATGATGATATCACACAAGATACATATGAAGAACATTCCATTATCCCAGATACACCCTCAGCCCTTCACAGCCAAGATCTCTCATCTCATCCTGTTATACAAGTCCTGTCTTCTGATTCATCAGAATATGTTAAGCAAAATAAGGAGAAACCATTTTCATGTCCAGCATGTGAGAAATGTTTTACTGACAAATCACAGCTTGTTAGACACCAAAGAACTCACACAGGAGAGAAGCCATTTTCATGTCCAGCATGTGAGAAATGTTTCATTCGGAAATCACATCTTGTTCAACATCAAAGGACTCACTCAGGAGAGAAACCATTTTCATGTGAAGTATGTGGGAAATGTTTTACTCAGAAATCAGTTCTTGTCAAACATCAAAGAACTCACACAGGAGAGAAGCCATTTTTGTGTTCAGAATGTGGGAAATATTTTACTAATAAATCACATCTTGTCGAACATCGAAAAACTCACACCGGGGAGAAGCCATTTTCATGTTCAGAATGTGGGAGATGTTTTACCCAGAAAACAGATCTTCTAAAACATCAAAGAATTCACACAGGAGAAAAGCCATTTTCATGTTCTGAGTGTGGGAAATGTTTCAATGACCAATCACATTTTGTGAAACATCAAAGAATTCACACTGGGGAGAAACCATTTTCATGTTCAGAATGTGGGAAATGTTTTACCCAGAAATCAGATCTTGTCAAACATCAAAGAACTCACACAGGAGAGAAACCATTTTCATGTTCAGAATGTGGGAAATGTTTTACCCAGAAATCAGATCTTGTTATACATCAAAGAACTCACACAGGAGAGAAGCCATTTTCATGTTCAGAATGTGAGAAATGTTATACCCGTAAATCACATCTTGTTGCACATCAAAGAATTCACACAGGAGAGAAGCCATTTTCATGTATAGAATGTGGAAAATGTTACATTTGGAAATCAGATTATGTTAAACATAAAAAGATTCACACAGGGGAGAAGCTATTTTAATGTTCAGAATGTGGGAAACATTTTATTGATAAACCACATCAAGGAACCCACACAGGCGTGAAGCCATTTTCATTTGCAGAATGTGGGAAATGATTTACTCAGAAATCACCACTTATCAAACATCTAAGAATTCACACAGGAGGGAAGCCAATTGAGAGCAATAAATGATGCAGATAAGACATCTATATATTAACCATGTACATAGGATATCTGACATTTATACATATATCATATACTGCATCTCCAAACTTGTTCCCAATTGTTAATAAAAGTTTTCTTTTAGAACGTAGTCACCGATCCAGCGATGTCATCACTATAGTTTACATGGTAGGAAAAGAGTGTGATATATGGTTGTGATATTCACTGCTCCTCATGGAGAAGACCCAACAGGCATAATCCATGGGGAGCTGCTACTGGAGACCCAAACACCTCAGAGAGAAGGGACTTATTCCAGTGATGAAGAATTCCAGGACATGACCAGATTAGAGACACAAAATCACTTCTATCTTCTGGCTTCTAGGACATTATTCTGATGGAAGAACTTTACACATTATAAACAGTCCTATAGGTGTTGGGGAACATTTATAGACAATTGTTGGCCCCGGCTGTCATGGCGTACCATAGGCCCCTGCCTCCATATTACACAGGTCTGATGGGGGAACAGGGTAAGTAAGGGTTAATGTTTGTGGTTCTAACAATAACTGTACAAGGATATATAAGAAGTAAGGAATATAGGAGATAAGATCTTCCAGCGCACACAGCTGCTGATATGGGGATTGGGTGGATGAGGCTCCTCGGGGGAGGGGTCAATTGTTATGTGTATAGGTGAGCATAGTCCTAAGGTAATAGAAGGTGGGTATAGACAGAGGGGGCGGAGCCATCTCACATATTAATAGAAATGGTGAGCAGTGTAGAATACTGACAGCGTGTTAAGCAGGAACTTCGCTCCTTGGATTCTCTAGGTGTCGGTGCACACAGCAGCAGGGCCTGTAGTTTCCAGTAGTTTGTACATATAACAATGAGCGGCCCCAGGATTGTGGGAGAGAAGTGACGGCTCAGTTACCTCTTTATGGTTTCTATGGTGACTTCTTTGTGTCTTTATATCTTGGACATTTCTTTGTACTAATAAGGGTTTTATGTCTTTTATTGAGCACAATAGTAGTAAACCTCCGCACATCAGACACAAATCTAGTTGTGTCAGAGAGTTCACCTATTGTTCCTTACATCTGTATATTGTACATATAGTCACTTAAAGGGGTACTCCGCTGCTCAGCGCTTGGTACAAACTGTTCCAAACGCTGGAGCCGGAAGCTTGTGACGTCATAGCCCCGCCCCTCATGACTTCACGCCCAACTCCCTCATTGCAAGTCTATGGGAGGGGGCGTGACCGTCACGCCCCCTCCCATAGACTTGCAATGAGGGGACGGGGCGTGAAGTAATGAGGGGGCGGGGTTATGATGTCACAAGCTCCCAGCGTTTGGAACAGTTTGTTCCAAACGCTGAGCAGCGGAGTACCCCTTTAAAGGGGTATTCCAATATTTAACTATTTTTTATATGTTGCTTACCCGGTTCCGGTGGCTTTATCCTCTCTTCCCTGATCCTGAGATGACACAGGACCTGCCCGCACAGCAGATCACTGGTCACATCGGTTCCCCGTCTCGGTCAGTATGTGGGTGATCAGGCAGGTCCTGCTCCAACATGTCACCTCAGAAGCAGAAAGAAGAGACAAGCAGCGGGGTAATGGAAAATGGTGCAAGGTAGTTACCGTATATACTCGAGTATAAGCCGAGTTTTTCAGCACGATTTTTCGTGCTGAAAACACCCCCCTCGGCTTATACTCGAGTGAACTCCCCCACCCGCAGTGGTCTTCGACCTGCGGACCTCCAGAGGTTTCAAAACTACAACTCCCAGCAAGCCCGGGCAGCCATCGGCTGTCCGGGCTTGCTGGGAGTTGTAGTTTTGAAACCTCCGGAGGTTCGCAGGTTGAGGACCACTGCGGCCTTCAACATCATCCAGCCCCCTCTCACCCCCTTTAGTTCTGAGTACTCACCTCCGCTCGGCGCTGGTCCGGTGCTGCAGGACTGTCCGGTGAGGAGGTGGTCCGGTGGGATACTGGTTCCGGGCTGCTATCTTCACCGGGGAGGCCTCTTCTAAGCGCTTCGGGCCCGGCCTCAGAATAGTCACGTTGCCGTGACAACGACGCAGAGGTGCGTTCATTGCCAACGTACTTCTGCATCATTGTCAAGGCAACGCCTCTATTCCGGGCCGGAAGCGCGGAGAAGAGGCGCCCCCGGTGAAGATAGCAGCCCGGACCACCTCCTCACCGGACCACCTCCTCTCCGGACAGCCCTGCAGGACCGGACCAGCGCCGAGCGGAGGTGAGTACTCAGAACTAAAGGGGGTGAGAGGGGGCTGGATGATGTTGAAGGCCGCAGTGGTCTTCAACCTGCGGACCTCCGGAGGTTTCAAAACTACAACTCCCAGCAAGCCCGGACAGCCGATGGCTGCCCGGGCTTGCTGGGAGTTGTAGTTTTGAAACCTCTGGAGGTCCGCAGGTTGAAGACCACTGAGGGCGAATGATGAGAAGAGGATGATGAAGGGGGGGTGTGGGGATGATGAAGGGGGGTGGGGATGATGAAGGGGGGGGTGTGGGATGATTACAAGGGGATGATGAAGGGGGGATGTGTGGGATGATAAGGGGATGATGAAGGGGGGGATGTGTGGGATGATAAGGGGATGATGAAGGGGGGATGTGTGGGATGATGAAGGGGGGATGTGTGGGATGATGACAAGGGGATGATGAAGGGGGGATGTGTGGGATGATAAGGGGATGATGAAGGGGGGATGTGTGGGATGATGACAAGGGGATGATGATGAGGATGTTAATGACGGGTCTGGATGATGACGGGGGGGATGAGGTATTTCCCACCCTAGGCTTATACTCGAGTCAATAACTTTTCCTGGGATTTTGGGTTGAAATTAGGGGTCTCGGCTTATACTCGGGTCGGCTTATACTCGAGTATATACGGTAAGCATTTATTTATTTATGTATTTATTTATTTTAAATCCAGATTACCCTGTTAAATAAACTAGTCACTCATCTTCAGTGTGTAAACATAATTTGAATAAACTGTATAACACTTGTCAGAAGTAGGAATGTTCTGGAGGGGTGGGGGGAGGATGGGGTGCGCCAGAGGCTCGTGACGTCATGGACACGCCCCCTCAGTGCAAGTCTATGGGAGGGGGCGTAGGAGCGAAGTTCATTCCGTGCACCAGATGTTTGGAGTGCCACGGCCGAGATGGTAGGGATCCCCAGTGGTGGGACCTCCACGATCAGACATCTTATCCCTCATCCTTTGGAGTACCCCTTTAAGGCCCTCAGGTCTCGGGGGAACCCCACACACCCCACCTTCCAAAGCTGCACTGTAACCCAGTTCTGTACTTTTCTTTACAGTTCTCTCTGTTACAATCAAAATTCCGATCACAGTTCACGGGGATCAGATCATTCATCAAGGGACCTTGTCCAAATATTTATCGGCAGATCACTGCCCCATATGAAGGCGATTTAGAACTTTGGAGCTTGTTAGTAAGAACCTTTACACGGCACAATTATTGTGAGTGCAAGGTCACAAGAACGATCGCTGACATCATTTTCAGCAGCGGATGAGTATTTTTGGTGTCACGTGATTCCAACGATCAGACAAGTGTTTGCTCGTTCATCCGCTGAACACTGGGTCTTTGAGGCTGTGCTCACCCATTGTAGTTGTATTGCAATTTCAACGCAGAGTTGTTGGAATGTAATGAAACTTTCTATGTGTGACTGTGATGATGGAAGTGATTACAATATTATAGCGAAAGGAGAAGATTGGGGAAAACCATAGAATTGAAAGGAGATTCTACTACGGATATAAGATGAGAAACGTTGGGATACAAGGAGGCTCTTGTACCCTGTTGGGCGCCTTTATACAAGATGTGATACGTTGGGATACAAGGAGACTCTAGTACAGATATAAGATGAGAAACGTTGGGATACAAGGAGTCTCTTGTACCCTGTTGGGCGCCTTTATACAAGATGTGATACGTTGGGATACAAGGAGGCTCTAGTACAGATATAAGATGAGAAACGTTGGGATACAAGGAGGCTCTAGTACAGATATAAGATGAGAAACGTTGGGATACAAGGAGGCTCTAGTACAGATCTAAGATGAGAAACGTTGGGATACAAGGAGGCTCTTGTACCCTGTTGGGCGCCTTTATACAAGATGTGATACGTTGGGATACAAGGAGGCTCTTGTACCCTGTTGGGCACCTTTACCTGTTGAGATACGTTGGGATACAAGGAGGCTCTTGTACCCTGTTGGGCGCCTTTATACAAGATGTGATACGTTGGGATACAAGGAGGCTCTTGTACCCTGTTGGGCGCCTTTATACAAGATGTGATACGTTGGGATACAAGGAGGCTCTTGTACCATGTTGGGCGCCTTTATACAAGATGAGATACATTGGGATACAAGGAGGCTCTTGTACCCTGTTGGGCGCCTTTATACAAGATGAGATACGTTGGGATACAAGGAAGCTCTTGTACCCTGTTGGGCGCCTTTATACAAGATGTGATACGTTGGGATACAAGGAGGCTCTTGTACCCTGTTGGGCGCCTTTATACAAGATGTGATATGTTGGGATACAAGGAGGCTCTTGTACCCTGTTGGGCGCCTTTATACAAGATGAGATACGTTGGGATACAAGGAGGCTCTTGTACCCTGTTGGGCGCCTTTATACAAGATGAGATACGTTGGGATACAAGGAGGCTCTTGTACCCTGTTGGGCGCCTTTATACAAGATGTGATACGTTGGGATACAAGGAGGCTCTTGTACCCTGTTGGGCGCCTTTATACAAGATGAGATACGTTGGGATACAAGGAGGCTCTTGTACCCTGTCGGCTGCCACTGGCCTGGATACATGGTGAGATATGGTTTGACATGGAGGCACAGTTTTAGTATGGCATTCAAATAATTCCTTTATTTATATAGCACAAACATATTCCATAGCGCTGCACACAGCTTATCATCTCAAAAAATTTGTCCCAGTTCCCTTTGAGCTCACAATCTAAATTCCAGATTCACCTATCAGTATGTGGGAATAAACCGGAGTACCTGAAGGAAACCCAAACAAACATGGAGAGAATATACAAACTTATTTGTTGATGTTATCCTGTGTGGGATTTGAACAAAGGAGCCCAGCGCTGCAAGTGTCTGGGCGGCCATTACTTCTGTATATACCAGCTGAAAACCATGAGAGGAAACACATGTGGAAAAAGGATGTCCTGCACATACCGCTGAGCTGTCAGTGTCCCTCGTATCATCACTATTAGGGGTGACTGACTGTCGTATACGATGGCTCCCAAGATCATCACGCCAGCAGGGGGCAGTGTGTCGCTTCACAGCAAAGGCAGGATTGAAGTGCTCACAACTAGGCCTCCAAACTCCAACCCAACCATCATCAGGTTCCAACCTGGATTCATTGCTAAAGACAGTAAGTTTCCAGTCCATGGTAGTCCAGGTTTATCGTTCACAGCACCACTGCAAACAGGTGACGGTGGCTGCTGTCAGTGGCAGGACACATAAGAAGCACCTTGAAATGGTTCGGGTAGAGACAGGGAGTGTAATAAACATAGCAAGAGTATCTGTAGTCCAGCTCACTCCCTCAGCCCGTCGCGCCAGGACCGACGTGGGCAACACCAACTGGAGACAACGTACAAAGGCAAGGTGTCCAGCGCGAATATCAGAAAACAGGATATTTATTCCAATAAAAGCTACAAAGACCAGGAGAACATGACAGGGTTACAGTGGCGTTGCGACCGGGGTGCGGCGGGTGCGGCCCGCACCGGGTGACACCATCCTGATGGTGTGACACCAGGTACGCTGCCGGTCCTCAGTTGAGCTGCCTGTCTCCATACTAGCAGCCCCCCACGGCCCCCACTTGCGCTGCCTCTGTAAGAGCATCCCCCCCCCGGTCCTCACTTGTTGCGTCTCCGTACTAGCACCCCCCCCGTCCCCGTCACCTGCACAGTGAACCGGCCTGCGCCCCCACGTCTTCTGTTGCGCCGGTCCGATGTCCCTCCGCAGGGCCGGCGCAGGAGGACGTGACGTCACTCGCAGAGCGACCGGAGAGAAGGAGCGCTGCGCTGGATGGGTGAGTGAGTGTCTGTTTCTCTCTGTTTGTGTGTCTCTGTCTGTATGTGACTGTCTGTGTGTGACTGTGTGTGTGTGACTGTGTGTGTGTCTGTGAGTGTGTGTCTCTCTGTGTGTGTGACTGTGTGTGTCTGTCGCAATCTCTGTGTGTGGCTCTCTGTCTGTGTGTGACTCTCTGTCTTTGTGTGACTCTGTGTGTGTGTGACTGTGTGTGTCTCTCTGTGAGTGTGTGTCTCTCTGACTGTGTGTGTGTCTCTCTATCTATCTGTGTGTGTGTGTCTCTGTGTTGTGTGTGTGTGTTTTTTTTTTTTGTGTGGGGGGAGGGGGGGTTTGTTTGAACCAGCGATCTAATGTGGGGAGACTTTGACCTATTGTGGGGAACATGCAAGGGAACCTGCGGCCTAATGGGGGGAAACTACTACCAAATGTGGGGAATCTATGCTACCTAATGTGGGAAACTGCTACCTAATGTTGGAAAATTGCTACCTAATGTGCGAAGGCTGCTACATAATGTGGGAAAACTGCTACCTAATGTGGGGATTCTGTGCTACCTAATGTGTGGAATCTGTGCTACTTAATGTGGGGAAATTACTACCTAATGTGGGGTAACTGGTACCAAATGTGGGGAATCTATGCTACCTAATGTGGGGAAACTGCTACCTACCTAATGTGGGGGAACTGCTACCTACCTAATGTGGGGGAACTGCTACCTACCTAATGTGGGGGAACTGCTACCTACCTTAAGTGGGGGAACTGCTGCCTACCTAATGCTCCCCCCCCCCTGGCAGTAGCAACCTCATCATCCACCAGCAACCCCCCCCCCCCAGCAGCAGCACCTCCATCAGCAGATCCTGATGGTGGATGATGGGGGTGCTCCTGCCAGGAGGATGATCCTGCCGATGGACGATGGGGGTGATACTGCCAGGGGGGATGGCCAGTAGCACCTTCATCATCCTCCAGCAACACCTCCCCAGTACTAGCACCCCCATCATCAACTAGCAACACCACCAGATTTATATTCAGAGGGTACAGTATGTGGCAGATTTATATTCAGAGGGCACAGTGTGTGGCAGTATATTCAGAGGGTACAGTATGTGGCAGATTTATATTCAGAGGGCACAGTGTGTGGTGGTATATTCAGAGGGTACAGTATGTGGCAGATTTATATTCAGAGGGTACAGTATGTGGCAGATTTATATTCAGAGGGTACAGTGTGTGGCGGTATATTCAGAGGGTACAGTATGTGGCAGATTTATATTCAGAGTGTACAGTATGTGTTGGTATTCAGAATGTACAGTGTGTGGTAGTATTATATTCAGTGGGTACGGTGTATGGAAGGTTTATAATCAAAGAGTATAGTGTATAGTAGTATTATATTTAGAGGATACAGTGTCTGGCAGGTTTATAATAATTATTGTTTTCATATAGAGGATGAGAATGCGCTGACATAGTGAGGAGACGTCTGGGCGTCACATTCTGCAGACAGAAGACGTCACCTGTAGTCACTGATATCATTGTGTATTCTCCTCACTATAGAGAAGACGTCACCTGTAGTCACTGATATCATTGTGTATTCTCCTCACTATAGAGAAGACGTCACCTGTAGTCACTGATATCATTGTACATTCTCCTCACTATAGAGAAGACGTCACCTGTAGTCACTGATATCATTGTACATTCTCCTCACTATAGAGAAGACGTCACCTGTAGTCACTGATATCATTGTGTATTCTCCTCACTATAGAGAAGACGTCACCTGTAGTCACTGATATCATTGTACATTCTCCTCACTATAGAGAAGACCTCACCTGTAATCACTGATATCATTGTGTATTCTCCTCACTATAGAGAAGACGTCACCTGTAATCACTGATATCATTGTACATTCTCCTCTCTGTGTCCTATCAGAGCTGTAGTCGCTTGTCAGTTCTACAGTTATGGTGAGTGAAACTACAACTCCCAGCATAACCTCACCACTGCATAAAGGGGTACTCTACTGGAAAAAAAAATTTGTAATCAACTGGTGCTACAAAGTTAAACAGATTTATAAATTACTTCTACTTAAAAATCTTAATCCTTCCAGTACTTATTAGCTGCTGTATAAGCGATTCACAGGAAGTTCTTTTCTTTTTTAATTTATTTTCTGTCTGACCACAGTGCTCTGTGCTGACACCTCTGTCCATGTCAAGAACTGTCCATAGTAGGAGCAAATCCCCATTGCAAACCTCTCCTGCTCTGGACAGTTCCTAACATGGACAGACAGAGCACTGTGGACAGACTGGAAAGAACTACACAACTTCCTGTGGAGAATACAACACTTATATAAGTACTGTAAGGATTAAGATTTTAAATAGAAGTAATTTAAAAATCTGTTTAACTTTCTGGCACCAGTTGATATAAAAGTTAATGTTTTCCAGTGGAGTACCCCTTTAAGTAATTCTGGGAGCTGTATATTTAAATGGTGAAAACTTCTTTAACACTTTCCCATTCTGTGGCAGCTGGTATATCTGATTATTATACTGGAATTTCTCACAATGCGCTACAACAGTGGTGTCTGTCACAACAGGCTAAAAACGTGCTGAGGGGGGGAAGGTATGGGGGTGACACCATTTTCTACCGCACCGGGTGACACCAACCCTAGCAACGCCACTGCAGGGTTACCCTGTCATGTTCTCCTGGTCTTTGTAGCTTTTATTGGAATAAATATCCTGTTTTCTGATACTCGCGCTGGACACCTTGCCTTTGTAATAAACATAGTAACATAGTTCTTAAGGTTGAAAAAAAGAGTATATCAAGTTCAAACTACATCCCTATTCTGTCCTATTGTGTTTGTAGGGACAGATGAAAAGACAGGAGGGTGTAGTGAAGAGACATGGGAGTGTAATAAAGAGACAGGAGCATAATAAACACACAGGGGAGTGTAATGAAGAGATGGGGGAGTGTAATGAAGAGATAGGAGTGTAATGTAGAGACAGGATTAAAATAAAGAGATAAGAGTATAATGGAAAAATGAAAGTATAAAGAAGATATAGGGAAGGGTAATGAAGACACAGGGGAGTGTAATGAAGGGACAAGGGAGTGTAATGAAGAGATGGGGGTGTAATGAAGAGACAGGATTAAAATAAAGAGATAAGAGGATAATGGAAAAATGAAAGTATAAAGGAAGATATAGGGAAGGGTAATGAAGACACAGGGGAGTGTAATGAAGGGACAAGGGAGTGTAATGAAGAGACGGGAGTTTAATGAAGAGACAGGAGTGTAATGTAGAGACAGGATTAAAATAAAGAGATAAGAGGATAATGGAAAAATGAAAGTATAAAGGAAGATATAGGGAAGGGTAATGAAGACACAGGGGAGTGTAATGAAGGGACAAGGGAGTGTAATGAAGAGATGGGAGTGTAATGAAGAGACAGAAGTTTGCATACACTTGATGAATTGGTAATATAAGAACCATTTCTAAAGAAAACATGAGCGATCAGCATTTTATCTCTTATGGGATTTATATTCTACTGTAAATGATAACAGAACGGTGCAGCTGGTCAGCACTGCCTTATCAATCTCAGCGCTCAGAGCCTAAGCGGCTCTCAGGGAAAAATGACTGGTTGTGCTGTACCGCAAGAATCATCAGACACTTCAGACAGCAATCCAGAGAGAAATATACAGTGGCACTCACCAGGTAGGAAAGTTCATATCTTTACTTCATCTTTCAGTGCAGGTTACATTCAGCGTCTGTGTCCAGCCGGACTAGGACACCGATGCATTCACTTGATCAGGTAACAATTGTTTCACGCGCTTAATCGGACCCTGCCTCCCACTGCTCCTCTCACCTGTTAAATGCACTTCATCCAGGTGACGTCAGGAACAGGAGGAGTCAATCAAGGTAACATTTTAAAAACAAATTCTATTAGAAAACAACATTTTTTAAACAAACAGGTTACAAAAAGATTCCCGCATCAATTCGGTCATTCAATCCTCCATATTGGACCATAGTCATGTGCTATCCCCAAAACATATCTGGAGTTAGAGTAAATGTCTGCACCCTTACCTGAGGCCAGTCTACAGGCTTCTGTGAACGTCTTTAGCTCTGCTGAACAATGAAGCTGAAGTGCTTCAACTTTTTGTAATTGAAATGATTATTATTATTTATCCAGTAAAGGATTTGCTGTCCTCAGCATACCTCCATCAATCTAAAAACTCAACATCTGCATTAGCAATCGGTTCATATTCCATATACAGAGATCCCTCAACATACGATGGTAATTCGTTCCAAATTAACCATCGTATGTTGAGGGATCCGTGCATTGTAAAGTATAGGAAGTAATACTCACCTGTCCCCGCCACTCCGGACCGTCACTGCTGCCCTGGATGTCGCCCTCCATCGCTGTTGCCGCGTCCCTGGGGTGTCCCTGCCGCTCCGGACCGTCTCTGCTGCCTGAGATCGTCGCTCTTCATAGCCATCATCATGTCGCTGCGCGCGCCGCTCCTATTGGATGACAGGACGGTGTGCGCGTCGATGTGATGACGACAAAGGAGATCGACAGCGATGCAGGGGATCCCGAAGAGAACAGTCCGGAACGTCGGGGACAGGTGAGTTACCATCACCAGACCACACAGCGCACCGTAAACGGCTATCTGGCGGCAGCTGAAGCAGTCTGCGCTGCCGGATAGCCGTTTATGAGACATACAAAAGCATCGTATGTTGATGCTGCCATCGTATGTTGAAATTATCGCAGGTTGGGGGTTCACTGTACTTAAAGGGGTACTCTGGCCCTAAGACATCTTATCCCCTATTGAAGGATAGGGGATAAGATGTCTGACTGCGGGGGTCCTGCCGCTGGGGACCCCCGCAATCTTGCATTCGGCACCCACCTCTTTAAGCTGCACGCCGCGCTGCCAGCTCACAAACTGCTGGGTGCCGACCACGGGGCCAGAGAATCGTGATGTCGCAACCCCGGCCCTTGTGTGATGTCACCCCCCGCTTTGCGGAGGCGAAGTTGTGACGTCACAATACTTCAGCCCCGTGGTTGGCATCCGGCAGTTTGTGACATGGCAGCGTGGCATGCAGCTCAGAGGTGGGTGCCGAATGCAGGATTGCGGGGGTCCCCAGCGGCAGGACCCCCGCGGTCAGACATCTTATCCCCTATCCTAAGGATAGGGGATAAGATGTCTTAGGATGGGAGTACCCCTTTAAATCCCGCTGCATTAGGTCAATTGTGCTCATCATGATCCACATCAGTACTACTATTAACTCCTACTTTCTACACCTATTGTCATACCCCTTTCCTTAAAAAACTGTTTTATAGATTCGTGGACGATGTGTTCCTTATAGGGGACAGTTCAAAATATCAATTTGAGGAATTTGTTTCATATCTGAATGACATAAATGATGTAAATGTGAGATTTACTTCTGCCCTTGGTGACAAAACTCTAGAATTCTTGCATGTCAAAACTGAGATTTCTGATAATAAATTGCTGTCCTCAGGATTTAGGAAATGTACATCCAAAAATTTGCTATTGCATTATGGTTCTTCCCATTCAATACACACGAAAAAAAAAAAAAGTATTCCATACAGCCAACCTTGAACGTAAAAATAATAACACTGATACTTACCTAGAAAAGGCGGGAGAACTGTGTGAAAGACTAGTTGAGCGCGGCTATCCTCCTGAAATAGTGAATAAAGCACATAAGAAGGGAGATAGAATCCTTGTAATGTACTCATCAAGCCCCTAAGGCCTGACAAAGCACTTAATGGTGTCATACAGCTGTGGCCCGACGCCTGATTCCCCTGTTTCCATCTTCCGCCTCCCTGCTGACTCACCTAAGGGTGTCATATGGCTGTGGCCCAACGCCTGATTCCCCCGTTTCCATCTTCCGTCTCCATACTAACTCACCTAAGGGTGTCATACGGCTGTGGCCCGACGCCTAATTCCCCCGTTTCCATCTTCCGCCTCCCTGCTTACTCACGGCTGTGGCCCGATGCCTGATTCCCCCCTTTCCATCTTCTGCCTCCCTGCTTACTCACCTAAGGGTGTGATACAGCTGTGGCCCAATGCCTGATTCCCCCGTTTCCATCTTCCGCCTCCCTGCTTTCTCACGGCTGTGGCACAACGCCTGATTCCCCCATTTTCATCTTCTGCCTCCCTCCTTACTCACTGCTGTGGCCCGACGCATGATTCCCCCATTTCCATCTTCTGCCTCCCTGCTTACTCACGGCTGTGGCCCGACGCCTGATTCCCCCATTTCCATCTTCTGCCTCCCTGCTTACTCACCTAACGGTGTGATACGATGCCGGATTCCCCCGTTTCCATCTTCTGCCTCTCTGCTTACTCACTGCTGTGGCCTGATGCCTGATTCCCCCCTTTCCATCTTCCGCCTCCCTGCTTACTCACCTAAGGGTGTGATACGGCTGTGGCCCAATACCTGATTCCCCCATTCCCATCTTCCGCCTCCCTGCTTACTCACGGCTGTGGCCCTATGCCTGATTCCCCCGTTTCCATCTTCCGCCTCCCTGCTTACTCATGGCTGTGGCCTGATGCCTGATTCCCCCCTTTCCATCTTCCGCCTCCCTGCTTACTCACCTAAGGGTGTGATACGGCTGTGGCCCAATGCCTGATTCCCCCGTTTCCATCTTCCGCCTCCCTGCTTTCTCACAGCTGTGGCCCAACGCCTGATTCCCCCATTTTCATCTTCCGCCTCCCTGCTGTGGCCCAATGCCCGATTCCCCCGTTTCCATCTTCCGCCTCCCTGCTTTCTCACGGCTGTGGCCCAACGCCTGATTCCCCCATTTTCATCTTCTGCCTCCCTGCTTACTCACTGCTGTGGCCCGACGCCTGATTCCCCCGTTTCCATCTTCCACCTCCCTGCTTAATCACGGCTGTGGCCTGACGCCTGATTCCCCCATTTCCATCTTCTGCTTCCCTGCTTACTCCCCTACCGGTGTGATACGGTGCCTGATTCCCCCGTTTCCATCTTCTGCCTCCCTGCTTAATCACAGCTGTGGCCCGATGCCTGATTCCCCCGTTTCCATCTTCCGCCTCCCTGCTTTCTCACGGCTGTGGCCCAACGCCTGATTCCCCCATTTTCATCTTCTGCCTCCCTGCTTACTCACTGCTGTGGCCCAACGCCTGATTCCCCCGTTTCCATCTTCCACCTCCCTGCTTAATCACGGCTGTGGCCTGACGCCTGATTCCCCCATTTCCATCTTCTGCTTCCCTGCTTACTCCCCTACCGGTGTGATACGGTGCCTGATTCCCCCGTTTCCATCTTCTGCCTCCCTGCTTACTCACAGCTGTGGCCCGATGCCTGATTCCCCCGTTTCCATCTTCTGCCTCCCTGCTTACTCACAGCTGTGGCCCGATGCCTGATTACCCCCTTTCCATCTTTCGCCTCCCTGCTTACGGCTGTGGCCCAACGCCTGATTCCCCCATTTTCATCTTCCGCCTCCCTGCTTACTCACTGCTGTGGCCCGACGCCTGATTCCCCCGTTTACATCTTCCGCCTCCCTGCTTACTCACGGCTGTGGCTCGACGCCTGATTCCCCCATTTCCATCTTCCGCCTCCCTGCTTACACACGGCTGTGGCTCCATGCCTGATTCCCCCGTTTCCATCTTCCGCCTCCCTGCTTACTTACGGCTGTGGCTCGACGCCTGATTCCCCCGTTTCCATCTTCCGCCTCCCTGCTTACTTACGGCTGTGGCTCAACGCCTGATTCCCACGTTTTCCATCTTCCACCTCCCTGCTTATTCACGGCTGTGGCTCGACGCCTGATTCCCCCGTTTCCATTGTCCGCCTCCCTGCTTACTCACCGAAATGTACCGAAAGGTTTGTAAATTACTTATTTTTAAAAATCTTAATACTTCTACAACTTATCAGCTTCTATTTGCTCCACAGGAAGTTCTTTTCTTTTTGAATTTGCTTTCTGTCTGACCACAGTGCTCTCTGCTGACACCTCTGTCCATGTCAGGAACTGTCCAGAGTAGGAGAAAATCCCCATAGCAAACCTCTCCTGCTCCAGACAGTTCCTAAAATGGACAGAGGTGTCAGCAGAGAGCACTGTGGTCAGACAGAAAGCAAATTCAAAAAGAAAAGAACTTCCTGTGGAGCATACAGCAGCTGATAAGTACTAGAAGGATTAAGATTTTTTTTAATAGAAGCAATTTACAAATCTGTTTAACTTTCTGGCACCAGTTGATAAGAAAAAACAAAAAACACATTTCCATGGGAGTACCCCTTTAACCATCTTTGCTCGGTCTTGTCACATGACAGGAATCCTTGGTTAGAATGTGTGTGGGCATCTCTGAGACATTTATGCTACAATGTCATTTTCCAGCGATATACGTTTTACAAAGAAATAGCGAATACGGTATATCTATAATTGAACATTTGGTCTTTATGCTTTGAACGAAAGAGGAACCAGCTTGCAGTTAATCAGTTTCTGTAACCCTTTGGTAACTATGTGATGAGGTCTGTAATAACTTGAAGATGATTGATACACAGAAAACTGATTACATCGAAATTACTGTCATGACGGATCGAATTCAAAATGGCTTCCGTATCATTGTGTTGGAATCAAGAGATCCCCGGATTGTCCACTTCTTAATAAGTGACCGGAATCTTCAAGGCTCTGCATCTATTTATTTCCTTTCCCTTCTGTATCAAGTTCCATTGCCTTGTTACACAGGTGACAGTTCTTTTCTGCTCCCCATGGCTCAGTATCTCACCTGCTCAGAGCATCAACGTGAGAGCGAACAAACGTATTTGACATTTATCAAAGTCAGTGTAGGCGCACTGATGTTATACACAGGTTTTGAAGGTGTAGTTAGAGTGTACATGAACACACATACACCTCAGCTACATGCACATTACACATATACAGCTCTACTGTGTACACATACAGCTCAGATACATGTACATTACACACATACAGCTCAGCTACATGTACATTACACATATACAACTCTACTGCGTACACATACAGTTCAGCTACATGCACATAACACATATACAGCTCTACTGTGTACACATACAGCTCAGCTACATGCACATTACACATATACAGCTCTACTGTGTACACATACAGCTCAGCTACATGTACATTACACATATACAGCTCTACTGTGTACACATACAGCTCAGCTACATGCACATTACACCTATACAGCTCTACTGTGTACACATACAGCTCAGCTACATGCACATTACACATATACAGCTCTACTGTGTACACATACAGCTCAGCTACATGTACATGCACATTACACATATACAGCTCTACTGTGTACACATACAGCTCAGCTACATGTAAATTACACATATACGGCTCTACTGTGCACACATACAGCTCAGCTACATGCACATTACACATATACAGCTCTACTGTGCACACATACAGCTCAGCTACATGCACATTACACATATACAGCTCTACTGTGTACACATACAGCTCAGCTACATGTACATTACACATATACAGCTCTACTGTGTGCACATACAGCTCAGCTACATGTACATTACACATATACAGCTCTACTGTGTACACATACAGCTCAGTTACATGTACATTACACATATACAGCTCTACTGTGTACACATACAGCTCAGCTACATGTACATTACATATATACAGCTCTACTGTACACATACAGCTCAGCTACATGCACATTACACATATACAGCTCTACTGTGTACACATACAGCTCAGCTACATGTACATTACACATATACAGCTCTACTGTGTACACATACAGCTCAGCAACATGTAAATTACACATATACAGCTCTACTGTGCACACATACAGCTCAGCTACATGCACATTACACATATACAGCTCTACTGTGCACACATACAGCTCAGCTACATGCACATTACACATATACAGCTCTACTGTGTACACATACAGCTCAGCTACATGTACATTAGACATATACAGCTCTACTGTGTACACATACAGCTCAGCTACATGCACATTACACATATACAGCTCTACTGTGTACACATACAGCTCAGCTACATGTACATTACACATATACAGCACTACTGTGTACACATACAGCTCAGCTACATGTACATTACACATATACAGCACTACTGTGTACACATACAGCTCAGCTACATGTACATTACACATATACAGCTCTACTGTGTACACATACAGCTCAGCTACATGTACATTACACCTATACAGCTCTACTGTGTACACATACAGCTCAGCTACATGTACATTACACATATACAGCTCTACTGTGTACACATACAGCTCAGCTACATGTACATTACACCTATACAGCTCTACTGTGTACACATACAGCTCAGCTACATGCACATTACACCTATACAGCTCTACTGTGTACACATACAGCTCAGCTACATGTACATTACACATATACAGCTCTACTGTGTACACATACAGCTCAGCTACATGCACATTACACACATACAGCTCAGCTACATGCACATTACACATATACAGCTCTACTGTGTACACATACAGCTCAGCTACATGTACATTACACACAGCTCTACTGTGTACACATACAGCTCAGCTACATGTACATTACATATATACAGCTCTACTGTACACATACAGCTCAGCTACATGTACATTACACATATACAGCTCTACTGTGTACACATACAGCTCAGCTACATGTACATTACACATATACAGCTCTACTGTGTACACATACAGCTCAGCTACATGCACATTACACATATACAGCTCTACTGTGTACACATACAGCTCAGCTACATGTACATTACACATATACAGCTCTACTGTGTACACATACAGCTCAGCTACATGTACATTACACATATACAGCTCTACTGTGTACACATACAGCTCAGCTACATGCACATTACACATATACAGCTCTACTGTGTACACATACAGCTCAGGTACATGTACATTACACATATACAGCTCTACTGTGTACACATACAGCTCAGCTACATGCACATTACACATATACAGCTCTACTGTGTACACATACAGCACAGCTACATGCACATTACACATATACAGCTCTACTGTGTACACATACAGCTCAGCTACATGTACATTACACACAGCTCTACCGTGTACACATACAGCTCAGCTACATGTACATTACACATATACAGCTCTACTGTACACATACAGCCCAGCTACATGTACATTACACATATACAGCTCTACTGTGTACACATACAGCTCAGCTACATGCACATTACACATATACAGCTCTACTGTGTACACATACAGCTCAGCTACATGTACATTACACATATACAGCTCTTCTGTGTACACATACAGCTCAGCTACATGCACATTACACATATACAGCTCTACTGTGTACACATACAGCTCAGCTACATGTACATTACACATATACAGCTCTACTGTGTACATACAGCTCAGCTACATGCACATTACATATATACAGCTCTACTGTACACATACAGCTCAGCTACATGTACATTACACATATACAGCTCTACTGTGTACACATACAGCTCAGCTACATGCACATTACACATATACATATCGGGGATGCGACCCGCGAGCGGGCGCGTCCCGCTACGCGGATCGCATCCCCGCAGGCAGTGACAGTGCAGCGCTCCCGGTCAGCGGGTCTGACCGGGGCGCTGCAGAGAGGAGAACGCCGCGAGCGCTCCGGGGAGGAGCAGGGACCCGGAGCGCTCGGCGTAACAGTACCCCCCCCCCCCTTAGGTCTCCCCCTCTTTTTATCTGCTTGTCCCTTCATACGAGACGAGGCCAGTGGGAGCGACTCTTGAGTCTCCTTCCAGATAACGGAGAAGTCCTGGGTTACTTCATCTACGGCAGGAACTCCAGAAGAAGTGGGAATGGGGAGGGGGGCAGAGGGGGAAGCTTGCCACGGGGCAGAGTGGTACCAGGAAGGAGGCTATGAGGAAGTAAGATCTCTACTTGCTTTTTGCAGAAAATATCAGAAAAGTCCTGGTAAGCCTTGGGAGGGACCGGTAAGGGTGGAACCTCAGGAGTTAGACAAGTGGGAGCAGATGTGAGGCATCGTTTGTGACAAGAAGGACCCCAATTTTTGATCTCCCCGGTGGTCCAGTCAAGAGTAGGAGAATGACGTTGGAGCCATGGCAGACCGAGGAGGACTTCAGAGGTGCAGTTGGGCAGAACAAGAAATTCAATTTTTTCGTGATGCAGTCCAATGCTCATAAACAGGGGTTCTGTGCGGAAGCGCACAGTGCAGTCCAATTCTTCTACGTTGACAGAGGAAATGTAGAGCGGCTTGACAAGACGGGTTACTGGGATACTGAACCTATTAACGAAAGAGGCCAAAATAAAGTTTCCTGCGGAACCGAAGTCCAAGAAGGCCACAGCAGAGAAGGAGGAGTTAACAGAAGGAGAAATCCGCACAGGCACAGTCAGACGTGGAGGGGCAGAATTTATGCCAAGAGACGCCACTCCCACGTGAACAGGGTGCGTGCGTGCGTTTCCCAGACGCGGAGGACGAATAGGGCAGTCCACTAGGAAATGTTCGGTACTAGCGCAGTACAGGCACAAATTTTCATCTCTGCGACGAGACCTCTCTTCTTGGGTCAGGCGAGACCGATCCACTTGCATAGCCTCCTCGGCGGGAGGCACAGGAGTAGATTGCAGAGGAATCTGGGATAGAGGTACCCAGAGATCAAGGTCCTTTTCCTGGCAGAGCTTCTGGCTTCTTTCAGAAAAATGCATATCAATGCGGGTGGCCAACTGGATAAGTTCAGACAGGGTAGCAGGAATTTCTCGTGTGGCCAGCACATCTTTGATGTGACTGGATAAGCCTTTCTTGAAGGTCACGCAGAGGGCCTCATTGTTCCAGGATAGCTCAGAGGCGAGGGTACGAAACTGGATGGCGTATTCGCCTACGGAAGAACTCCCTTGGACGAGGTTCAGCAAAGCAGTCTCGGCTGAGGAGGCCCGGGCTGGCTCCTCAAAGACACTACGAACTTCAGCGAAGAAGGACTGGATTGTAGCAGTGGCAGGATCGTTGCGGTCCCAGAGCGGTGTGGCCCATGCCAAGGCCTTTCCAGACAGGAGACTGACCATGAAAGCCACCTCAGATCGTTCAGTGGGGAATTGGTCCGACATCATCTCCAAGTGCAAAGAACACTGGGACAGAAACCCACGGCACAATTTAGAGTTCCCATCGAACTTGTCAGGTAGGGACAAGCGGAGTCTGGAAGTGGCAACTTGCTGCGGAGGAGAAGCAGGCAGAGGAGATGGTTGCTGCTGTAGAGGCAGAAGCTGCTGTAGCATGGCGGTCAACTGCGACAGCTGTTGTCCTTGTTGGGTGACCACGGTGGTGAGGTCAGCGAGACTTGGCAGTGGCACCTCAGCGGGATCCATGGCCGGATCTACTGTCAGGATTTGGCAGGCTGGAGGTGGATCCTCTGTGTCAGAGAGGGATTGGCGTGGACTGTACCGGTGGACCGGTTCTAAGTTGCTACTGGTTTTCACCAGAGCCCGCCACAAAGCGGGATGGTCTTGCTGCGGCGGTAGCAACCAGGTCGTGTCCACCGGTAACGGCTCAACTTCACTGACTGCTGAGAGTGGCGTGGGACAGAAGGACTAGACAGAGGCGAGGTCAGACGTAGCAGAAGGTCAGGGCAGGCGGCAAGGTTCGTAGTCAAGGGCAACGGCAGAAGGTCTGTTAACACTGGTAAGGGCATACACAAAAACGCTTTCACTAGGCACTGAGGCAACAAGATCAGGAAGGGGAAGTGGGTTTAAATAAGCCTGGAGCAGATGGAAGCTAATTACACTGATTGGGCCAGGCACCAATTAGTGGTGCACTGGCCCTTTAAATCTTAGAGAGCCAGCGCGCGCGCCCTAGAGAGCGGAGCCGTGCGCCAGGACGCGACAGCCGGGGAACGGGACAGGTGAGTAGATTGGGATGCGACCCGCGAGCAGGCGCGTCCCGCTACGCAGATCGCATCCCCGCCGGCAGTGACAGTGCAGCGCCCTGGTCTGACCGGGGCGCTGCAGAGAGGAGAACGCCGCGAGCACTCTGGGGAGGAGCAGGGACTCGGAGCGCTCGGCATAACACTTATGCTACATAAAAAGGCTGGATACTATAAGATAAAGGACTTGGGCCATCTGATGATTAGGAAAAAGCTTATACTACATAAAAAGACTGGATACTATAGGATAAAGGACCTGGTCCCTCTGCTGCCTAGGAAATAGCCTGCTCTACGGGAGATTGTTAAATCCTAGCCAGAAAAGGGACCTGATCCATCTGATGACTAGGAAATAAAGGACCTGGTCCATCTGATGATTAAGAAATAAAGGACCTGGTCCATCTGATGACCAGGAAATAAAGGACCTGGTCCATCTGATGACTAGGAAATAAAGGACCTGATCCATCTGATGATTAGGAAATAGCTTATGCTACATAAACAGGCTGATACTATAGGATAAAGGACCTGATCCATCTGATGATTAGGAAATAGCTTATGCTACATAAAAAGGCTGGATACTATAGGATAAAGGACCTGATCCATCTGATGATTAGGAAATAGCTTATGCTACATAAAAAGGCTGATACTATAGGATAAAGGACCCAGTCCCTCTGATGATTAGGAAATAGCTTATGCTACATAAAAAGGCTGATACTATAGGATAAAGGACCCGGTCCATCTGATGATTAGGAAATAGCTTATACTACATAAAAAGGCTGGATACTATAGGATAAAGGACCTGGTCCCTCTGATGATTAGGAAATAGCTTATACTACATAAAAAGGCTGATACTATAGGATAAAGGACCCGGTCCATCTGATGACTGGGAAATTAGCTTATGCTACATAAAAAGGCTGGATACTATAGGATAAAGGACCTGGCCCATCTGATGACTAGGATATAGCTTATGTTCCCGCTCTTTACAGTATTACAACAAAGTGTTATACAAATCCACTTCCGATGAAGCATCCTAAGTCGATTCGCTCATCCCTAGATGTTAACTTTTTATCTCTGGTGTTGTAGTACAGAACCTGTAAACCCCAAGAGGACAATTTTCATTTTCACAGACCACTGTTCCAAAAACCTGTCAAGACACCTGTGGGGTTTAAATACTCACTTTACCCCTTGTAACATTCCGTGAGGGGTGTAGTTTCCAAAATGGGGTCACATGTGGGGGGGTCCATTGTTGTTACGCCGAGCGCTCCGGGTCCCCGCTCCTCCCCGGAGCGCTCGCAACATCCTCGCAACTGCAGCGCCCCGGTCAGATCTGCTGACCGGGTGCGCTGCGATTCCTCTCCCAGCCGGGATGCGATTCGCGATGCGGGTGGCGCCCGCTCGCGATGCGCACCCCGGCTCCCGTACCTGACTCGCTCTCCGTCGGTCCTGTCCCGGTGCGCGCGGCCCCGCTCCCTAGGGCGCGCGCGCGCCGGGTCTCTGCAATTTAAAGGGCCACTGCGCCGCTGATTGGCGCAGTTGGTTCAATTAGTGTGTTCACCTGTGCACTCCCTATTTATACCTCACTTCCCCTGCACTCCCTCGCCGGATCTTGTTGCCATTGTGCCAGTGAAAGCGTTTCCTTGTGTGTTCCTAGCCTGTGTTCCAGACCTCCTGCCGTTGCCCCTGACTACGATCCTTGCTGCCTGCCCCGACCTTCTGCTACGTCCGACCTTGCTCTTGTCTACTCCCTTGTACCGCGCCTATCTTCAGCAGCCAGAGAGGTTGAGCCATTGCTAGTGGATACGACCTGGTTACTACCGCCGCTGCAAGACCATCCCGCTTTGCGGCGGGCTCTGGTGAATACCAGTAGTAACTTAGAACCGGTCCACTAGCACGGTCCACGCCAATCCCTCTCTGGCACAGAGGATCCACCTCCTGCCAGCCGCATCGTGACAGTAGATCCGGCCATGGATCCCGCTGAAGTTCCACTGCCAGCTGTCGCCGACCTCACCACGGTGGTTTCCCAGCAGTCGCAACAGATAGCGCAACAAGGCCACCAGCTGTCTCAACTGACCGTAATGCTACAGCAACTTCTACCACAGCTTCAGCAATCATCTCCTCCGCCAGCTCCTGCACCTCCTCCGCAGCGAGTGGCCGCTCCCGGCCTACGACTATCCTTGCCGGATAAATTTGATGGGGACTCTAAGTTTTGCCGTGGCTTTCTTTCACAATGTTCCCTGCACTTGGAGATGTCGGACCAGTTTCCTACTGAAAGGTCTAAGGTGGCTTTCGTAGTCAGCCTTCTGTCTGGAAAAGCTCTGTCATGGGCCACACCGCTCTGGGACCGCAATGACCCCGTCACTGCCTCTGTACACTCCTTCTTCTCGGAAATTCGAAGTGTCTTTGAGGAACCTGCCCGTGCCTCTTCTGCTGTGACTGCCCTGCTGAACCTGGTCCAGGGTAATTCTTCCGTTGGCGAGTACGCCATCCAATTCCGTACTCTTGCTTCCGAATTATCCTGGAATAATGAGGCCCTCTGCGCGACCTTTAAAAAAGGCCTATCCAGCAACATTAAAGATGTTCTGGCCGCACGAGAAATTCCTGCTAACCTGCATGAACTCATTCATCTAGCCACTCGCATTGACATGCGTTTTTCCGAAAGGCGTCAGGAACTCCGCCAGGATATGGACTTTGTTCGCACGAGGCGTTTTTTCTCCCCGGCTCCTCTCTCCTCTGGTCCTCTGCAATCCGTTCCTGTGCCTCCCGCCGTGGAGGCTATGCTAGTTGACCGGTCTCGCTTGACACCTCAAGAGAGGACACGACGCCGCATGGAGAATCTTTGCCTGTACTGTGCCGGTACCGAACACTTCCTGAAGGATTGTCCTATCCGTCCTCCCCGCCTGGAAAGACGTACGCTGACTCCGCACAAAGGTGAGACAGTTCTTGATGTCAACTCTGCTTCTCCACGCCTTACTGTGCCTGTGCGGATATCTGCCTCTACCTTCTCCTTCTCTACTATGGCCTTCTTGGATTCCGGATCTGCAGGAAATTTTATTTTGGCCTCTCTCATCAACAGGTTCAACATCCCGGTGACCAGTCTCGCCAGACCCCTCTACATCAATTGCGTTAACAATGAAAGATTGGACTGTACCGTGCGTTACCGCACGGAACCCCTCCTAATGTGTATCGGACCTCATCACGAAAAAATTAAGTTTTTGGTCCTCTCCAATTGCACTTTCGAAATTCTCCTTGGACTACCGTGGCTTCAACGCCATTCCCCAACCCTTGATTGGTCCACAGGAGAGATCAAGAGCTGGGGTATTTCTTGTCTCAAGGACTGTCTTAAACCGGTTCCCAGTACTCCCTGCCGTGACCCTGTGGTTCCCCCTGTAACCGGTCTCCCTAAGGCTTATATGGACTATGCTGACGTATTTTGCAAAAAGCAAGCTGAGACTTTACCCCCTCACAGGCCTTTTGACTGTCCTATTGACCTCCTCCCGGGCACTACTCCACCCCGGGGCAGAATCTATCCTCTGTCCGCCCCAGAGACTCTTGCTATGTCTGAATACATCCAGGAAAATTTAAAAAAGGGGTTTATCCGCAAATCCTCCTCTCCTGCCGGAGCTGGATTTTTCTTTGTGTCCAAAAAAGATGGCTCCCTACGTCCTTGCATTGACTACCGCGGACTTAATAAAATCACGGTAAAGAACCGCTACCCCCTACCTCTTATCTCAGAACTTTTTGATCGCCTTCAAGGTGCCCACATCTTTACCAAACTGGACTTAAGAGGTGCTTATAATCTCATCCGCATCAGGGAGGGGGACGAATGGAAAACCGCATTTAACACCAGAGATGGTCACTTTGAGTATCTGGTCATGCCCTTTGGCCTGTGCAACGCCCCTGCTGTCTTCCAAGACTTTGTTAATGAAATTTTTCGTGATCTTTTATATTCCTGTGTTGTTGTGTATCTGGACGATATTCTGATTTTTTCTGCCAACTTAGAAGAACACCGCCAGCATGTCCGCATGGTTCTTCAGAGACTTCGAGACAATCAACTTTATGCCAAAATGGAGAAATGTCTGTTTGAATGTCAATCTCTTCCTTTCCTAGGATACTTGGTCTCTGGCCAGGGACTACAAATGGACCCAGATAAACTCTCTGCCGTCTTAGATTGGCCACGCCCCTCCGGACTCCGTGCCATCCAACGTTTTTTGGGGTTCGCCAATTATTACAGACAATTCATTCCACATTTTTCCACTATTGTGGCTCCTATCGTGGCTTTAACCAAGAAGAATGCCAATCCTAAGTCCTGGTCTCCCCAAGCGGAAGACGCATTTAAGCGGCTCAAGTCTGCCTTTTCTTCTGCTCCCGTGCTCTCCAGACCTGACCCTTCTAAACCCTTCCTATTGGAGGTTGATGCCTACTCAGTGGGAGCTGGAGCGGTCCTTCTACAAAAAAAACTCTTCCGGGCATGCTGTTACTTGTGGTTTTTTTTCTAGGACCTTCTCTCCGGCGGAGAGGAACTACTCCATCGGGGATCGAGAACTACTGGCCATTAAATTGGCACTTGAGGAATGGAGGCATCTTCTGGAGGGATCAAAATTTCCAGTTATCATTTACACCGATCACAAGAATCTCTCCTATCTCCAATCTGCCCAACGGCTGAATCCTCGCCAGGCCAGGTGGTCGTTGTTCTTTGCCCGTTTTAATTTTGAAATTCATTTTCGCCCTGCCGACAAGAACATTAGGGCCGATGCTCTCTCTCGTTCCTCGGATGCCTCGGAAGTAGAGGTCTCTCCGCAACACATCATTCCTCCTGACTGTCTGATTTCCACTTCTCCAGCCTCCATCAGGCAAACTCCTCCAGGGAAGACCTTCGTTTCTCCACGCCAACGTCTCGGGATTCTCAAATGGGGTCACTCCTCCCACCTCGCAGGCCATGCGGGCATCAAAAAATCCTTGCAACTCATCTCTCGTTTCTATTGGTGGCCGACTCTGGAGACGGATGTTGTTGATTTTGTGCGGGCTTGTACAGTCTGTGCCCGGGATAAGACTCCTCGCCAGAAGCCTGCTGGTCTCCTTCATCCTCTGCCTGTCCCCGAACAGCCTTGGTCTCTGATTGGTATGGACTTTATTACAGACCTACCCCCATCCCGTGGCAACACTGTTGTTTGGGTGGTCGTTGATCGATTTTCCAAGATGGCACATTTTATTCCTCTTCCTGGTCTTCCTTCAGCGCCTCAGTTG
Organism: Hyla sarda; assembly: GCF_029499605.1. Lineage (NCBI taxonomy): Eukaryota > Metazoa > Chordata > Amphibia > Anura > Hylidae > Hyla > Hyla sarda. The sequence continues at coordinate 606,299,940 of NC_079189.1, forward strand.
GCAAAACAATTTTTTGTACACATTTTTCGTCTTCACGGTTTGCCCACGCAGATCGTCTCGGATAGAGGCGTCCAATTCGTGTCAAAATTCTGGAGGGCCCTCTGTAAACAACTCAAGATTAAATTAAACTTCTCTTCTGCTTATCATCCTCAATCCAATGGGCAAGTTGAAAGAATTAACCAGATTCTGGGTGACTATTTACGGCATTTTGTTTCCTCCCGCCAGGATGACTGGGCAGATCTTCTACCATGGGCTGAATTCTCATACAACTTCAGAGTCTCTGAATCTTCTGCTAAATCCCCATTTTTCGTGGTGTACGGCCGTCACCCTCTTCCCCCCCTCCCTACTCCCTTGCCCTCTGGTTTACCCGCTGTGGATGAAGTGACTCGTGATCTTTCCACCATATGGAAAGAGACCCAAAATTCTCTTCTACAGGCTTCATCTCGCATGAAAAGGTTTGCTGATAAGAAAAGAAGAACTCCCCCCATTTTTGCTCCCGGAGACAAGGTATGACTCTCCGCTAAATATGTCCGCTTTCGTGTCCCCAGTTACAAACTGGGACCACGCTATCTTGGTCCTTTCAAAGTCTTGTGCCAGATTAATCCTGTCTCTTACAAACTCCTTCTTCCTCCTTCTCTTCGTATTCCCAATGCCTTCCATGTCTCTCTCCTTAAACCTCTCATCATCAACCGTTTCTCTCCCAAACTTGTCTCTCCCACTCCTGTTTCCGGCTCTTCTGACATCTTCTCCGTGAAGGAGATACTGGCCTCCAAGACGGTCAGAGGAAAAAAAAATTTTTTGGTTGATTGGGAGGGCTGTGGTCCTGAGGAGAGATCCTGGGAACCTGAGGACAACATCCTAGACAAAAGTCTGGTCCTCAGGTTCTCAGGCTCCAAGAAGAGGGGGAGACCCAAGGGGGGGGGTACTGTTACGCCGAGCGCTCCGGGTCCCCGCTCCTCCCCGGAGCGCTCGCAACATCCTCGCAACTGCAGCGCCCCGGTCAGATCTGCTGACCGGGTGCGCTGCGATTCCTCTCCCAGCCGGGATGCGATTCGCGATGCGGGTGGCGCCCGCTCGCGATGCGCACCCCGGCTCCCGTACCTGACTCGCTCTCCGTCGCTCCTGTCCCGGCGCGCGCACGCCGGGTCTCTGCGATTTAAAGGGCCACTGCGCCGCTGATTGGCGCAGTTGGTTCAATTAGTGTGTTCACCTGTGCACTCCCTATTTATACCTCACTTCTCCTGCACTCCCTCGCCGGATCTTGTTGCCATCGTGCCAGTGAAAGCGTTTCCTTGTGTGTTCCTAGCCTGTGTTCCAGACCTCCTGCCGTTGCCCCTGACTACGATCCTTGCTGCCTGCCCCGACCTTCTGCTACGTCCGACCTTGCTCTTGTCTACTCCCTTGTACCGCGCCTATCTTCAGCAGTCAGAGAGGTTGAGCCGTTGCTAGTGGATACGACCTGGTTACTACCGCCGCTGCAAGACCATCCAGCTTTGCGGCGGGCTCTGGTGAATACCAGTAGTAACTTAGAACCGGTCCACTAGCACGGTCCACGCCAATCCCTCTCTGGCACAGAGGATCCACCTCCTGCCAGCCGCATCGTGACAATTGTTCTGGCACTATGGGGGCTTTGTAAACACACATGGCCTTCAATTCCAGACACATTCTCTCTCCAAAAGTCCAATGGCGCTCCTTCTCTTCTGAGCCCTGTAGTGCGCCGCAGAGCATTTTACGTCCACACATGGGGTATTTCCATACTAAGAAATATTGCTCCAAATTTTGGGGGCTTTTTCCTATTACCCCTTGTAAAAATGAAAACTTTGGAGTAACACCAGCATTTTACTGAAATAAATTTTCATTTTCATGTCCAACTTTAACAAAAATGTGTCAAACATCTGTGGGGTGTTAAGGCTCACTGTACCCCTTGTTATGTTCCATGAGGGGTGTGGTTTTTAAAAAGGGGTCACATGTGGGTGTTTTTTTTTCCATTTATGTCAGAACTGCTGTAACAATCAGCCCTCCCTGTGGAAATCACCAGTTTAGGCCTCAAATGTACATAGTGCGCTCTCACTCCTGAGCCTTGTTGTGCACCCATAGAGCACTTTACGTCCACATATGGGGTATTTCCGTACTCAGGAGAAATTGTGTTACAAACATGCTGACCCCAACTTTACCTTTCCATAAGGGGTAAAAGGAGAAAAAGCCCCCCAAAATTTGTAACACATTTCCTCCCGAGTACAGAAATACCCCATATGTGGCCCTAAACTGTTACCTCGAAATACGTCAGGGCTCCAGAGTGAGAGAGCGTCATGCGCATTTAAGGCCTAAATTAATTTTCATCAAAATACCCTATGGCAGTGTTTCCCAAACAGGGTTGCAAAAACTGTTGCAAAACTCCCAGCATGCATGGACAGTCAATGGCTATCCGGAAATACAGGGAGTTCTTATTTTGCAACAGCTGGACGGACAACCAGAGTAATACGGGGAATGGGAGGACTACAGTACCTAGAAAGATTATCAGAATTAGGGTTATTTAGTTTAGAAAAAAGAAGGCTTAGGGGCGACCTAATAACTATGTATAAATATATCAGGGGGGCGTACAGAGATCTCTCCATGATCTATTTATACCCAGGACTGTATCTATAACAAGGGGGGCATCCTCTACGTCTAGAGGAAAGAAGGTTTCTACACCAGCACAGACGGGGGTTCTTTACTGTAAGAGCAGTGAGACTGCGGAATTCTCTGCCTGAGGAGGTGGTCATGGGGAACTCTGTAAAAGAGTTCAAAAGGGGTCTGGATGCATTTTTGGAGAGTAATAACATTGCTGGTTATTTATGCTAGATTTATAGGGACAGAACGTTGATCCAGGGATTTATTCTGATGACATATTTGGAGTTGGGAAGGAATTTTTACCTCTAGTATGAGTTTTTTTTGCCTTCCTCTGGATCAACTCAGTAGGGAATCATTAGGGATATAGGTTAAACTTGATGGACTCTGGTCTTTTTTCATACAGTAACTATGTTACTATGTTTTGGAAACAGTGCCGTACAAGACGTTTTTCATTTTTATGGGGGGTCGTTGGTGTACTGTAGTGTTTTTAGGGTACGGTCACACGGTCGGATTTACAGCGAGTTTCCTGCTTGAAGTTTGAGCTGTGGCGGAAAATTTGCCTCAGCTCAAACTTGAAGCTGGAAAATCGCTGTAAATCCGACCGTGTGATTGTACACTGTACAACTCTCAGCATGCACTAACAGACCATGGATGCTGGGAGTTGTAGTTGTGCAACAACTGGAGGCACACTGGTTGGGAAACAGTGAGTTAGGTAACAGACTACCGCAGTGTTTCTGCACCAGTGTACCTCCAGCTTTTGCAAAACCACAACTCCCAGCCTTGCCCCCGCATCTTTCCCTGCTCTGCCCGGACTTCAAGGGGCGAGCAGAGCGGGGGATCTCAATTGTTACCCCCCCCCCCTGCGATTGGCTGGTCAGTCATGACCAGCCAATCGCAGGGAATAGGAGGAGGTGGCACCTCACTCCTATCCTTCAGGGTGGTTGGAGCTGTCTCTGACAGCACCGATCATCCCTATTTTCTGAGTGATCCTGTCACCAGAGATGGAAAAGCTGTCATTCGCCAGTCAGAATTGACCTGCGAATCACCGCGATTGCCGACAAGGTAGGGGTCTCAGGCGATGTGCTGGGATCATCCCGTTCCAGTCACCACCCGGTGACCGGAAGCGCCAAGGGCGTACAGCTATGCCCTTGGTCCCCAACAGGTTAATACCAACCTTTTTTTTCTGTTTCAATACTTTTTATTGGGTTTTCCAAATATTTAACACATTCTAGACCTGTTACATAGTCGCAATAAAAGATATTTGTAACAAGTATTTCGTACATACTAAACAGTCTGGTGTATAGGATACAATGAAGCATGACAATAACTTATATTTAACAAGCCAGTATAGTGTGAAGTTTCAGTGCGACAAGGGTGGTCATGAACATAGGCCACGGTAAGTAAGGATTTAAGGGGGAATTTATCAATGTTGGTGTAGGTAGAAGTTTTTATAGATCATTTTGGTTGGTCATTTTTGTACCCTGTGGCAATTTTTTTACTGCCTTCAGGTACCACTTCATGGGTCAGATGCAGAGCGCCCGGCCCACATAGTGTAAGGACGTAATGAGTGATGCATAGTATATACATATACAGGGTGCAGAGCATCACTACTTACCTCCGCTGGCCGTATAGTATACAGGGGTGCATAGTGAACCCATATATACTATACAGGAGCCCAGCAAGAAAAGAGTAAACCCACGTTGCTGCTGCGGAGCAGTTCTGGGTTATGTGTTTGTGCGCTATCCTGTATATACAGCTGTCTATAGATGACTATATAAACAGGATACAGTAGGCACACGTCAACAATTGGAAGCTCCCTGTTTAGGAACACCCCAGGGGAGAGCGCCAAAAATGTACTAGCCTTTTTTTCTTTCACATTTCAGATACGTGAATGAGGAGGACTACGTCAGATTTGATGGATTGCGACAATGACCAGCGTTTTTTTTTTAAATGTCAATAAAAGGGTTAATGAGGGCTGTGGGGATATATATATATATATATTTTTTTTTTTTTATAAAATTTTTTTTTCAATGTGCCATGTTTTTATAATTGAATTTTCAGGCTTAGTAGTGGAAGCCGCCTGGTAGACAGAATCCATTACTAAGCCGGAGCTTAGAGCTAACCCCCAATTATTACCCCAGTACCCATTGCCACAGGGGTACTGGGAAGAACCGGTTCCAACAGGCCCGGATGGCAAAAGTGGAGCTTCTGGGCCTAGGTTGTAACAGGCTGGCGTTATTTAGGCTGGGGAGGGCCAGTAACAATGGTCCTCGCCCACCCTGGTAACGTCAGGCTGTTGCTGCTTGGTTGGTATCTGGGTGATACTGAAAATAGGGGGAACCACACACATTTTTTTTTTTTATTTAAAAAACCTGAATATGGGTTCACCATATTTTAAGGATCAGTCAGATATCAACCAAGCAGCAACAGCCTGACGTTACCAGGGTGAGCGAGGACCATTGTTACTGGCCTTCCCCAGCCTAAATAACATCAACCTGTTACAGCCCAGGAGCACCATTTTTTTTATGCTCCGGGCCTGTTGGTACCAGTTCTCCCCGGCACCCCTGTGGCGGTGGGTACCGGGGTAATAATTGGTGGTCAGCATTAGCTGTTTTTGGTGCGAACACTAAGCCCCGGCTTAGTAATGGATTCCGTCTATAAGACGGCTTCCACTACTAACCCTGAAAATTCAGTTATAAAAAACAAGACACATTGTAAGAAATTGTTTATTTAAAAAAACACTACCCACAGCCCCCATTAACCATTTTATTGAAATAAAAAAAAGCTGGTTCTCGTCACAGTCCTCCTCATTCACGTATCTGAAATGAAAAGAAATATAGGTTAGTACACTTTTTGTGCTCTCCCCTGGACATAATGCAGCATGTTCCTAAACAGGGAGCCTCCAATTGTTGCTAAACTACAACTCCCATCATAGGGGGCTGTAGTTAAGCAACAGCTGGAGTCTCCCTGTTTGGGAACAGACTGCCAGAAAGGTTCTGTCCCCATTATGCAAAATGCATAATGTGAACAGAGTAAGGCCATAATGTGAACAGAGTAAGACAATAACTCCCATCATGGGCAGTCATCACTTGGGGGCGGAGCAGTAAGGTCACAGGGGGTCTCAGGAGTGAGACCCCCTTTCGATCTGTCCCTCTACCCTTGGACTACTACTCCCATCATGGGACAGAGTATGTCCCATGATGGGAGTAGTTGTAGCACCGCAACGCTGAGGGACTTCACTTGCATATCCCCCCCCCCCCCCCCCCCCGGCTGCAGGACTCTTGGGACAGTTTGGACTACTACTCCCATCATGAACAGCCTGCCCATGATGGGAGTTATAGTACAGGGGCCGAGGGGCAGATCGCAGCAGGTCACTCTCAATAGACCCACTGCGCTATCCACCAATCATAGTTCCCGTCTCCGGCGTATACAGGAGCCGGCGGAAAGCGCAGTTCGTCTATTGAGAGTGACCTGCTGCGATCTGCCCCTGTACTATAACTCCCATCATGGGCAGTCTGTTCATGATGGGAGTAGTAGTCCAAACTGTCCCAAGAGTCCCGCAGCCGGCAATTCCCCCTTAGAGTGATTGCTGGTGAGGAGAAGGGCAGAAGCCCTATAGTAACGGGGGAGGTTTTCTCTTGGTGGGTGAATGGTTAAGGCTCCGTTCACACTGACATTTGTGGCCGGTAGGTGACGTTCATTAGGAAGATGGCGGGAGAAGAATGTGACATGTGACGTCTTCATCTCTCACTGCAATAACGGGAGTTATAACGGATTCAAGGGAATTGGATACTCTTTGCCCGTTATGACGACTTCCGTAATGGGCGTTAAGGGTGGACAAAGTTGAAAAAAAAAAAAAAAAAAAAAAAAGCCCTTCATGTCCATTTGTAACAGAGCCACATAGTGTGAATGTAGCCTAAGTAATACTCTGCAGGGGCTAAGTAATACTCTGCAGGGGCCTATAGGAGCCAGTCTGGAGTCTGCACGAAGCACAGTTCATATCCCCAGAGGCTTATGAGTGGCTTGCTGTAATGCTCTGCAGGAGGAGGAGGGGGGGGGGGGGTGTTGCTGTAATGTTCTGCAGGAGGAGGGGGGGGGGAGTTGCTGTAATGCTCTGCAGGAGGAGAGGGGGGGGTTGCTGTAATGCTCTGCAGGAGGAGAGGGGGGGTTGCTGTAATGCTCTGCAGGGGGAGAGGGGGGTTGCTGTAATGCTCTGCAGGAGGAGGGGGGGTGTTGCTGTAATGCTCTGCAGGAGGAGGGGGGGTGCTGCTGTAATGCTCTGCAGGAGCAGAGGGGGGGGAGTTGCTGTAATGCTCTGCAGGAGGAGAGGGGGGGGGTTGCTGTAATGCTCTGCAGGAGGAGAGGGGGGGTTGCTGTAATGCTCTGCAGGGGGAGAGGGGGGTTGCTGTAATGCTCTGCAGGAGGAGGGGAGTTGCTGTAATGCTCTGCAGGAGGAGGGGGGGTTGCTGTAATGCTCTGCAGGAGGAGGGGGGTTGCTGTAATGCTCTGCAGGAGGAGGGGGGTTGCTGTAATGCTCTGCAGGAGGAGGGGGGTTGCTGTAATGCTCTGCAGGAGGAGGGGGGTTGCTGTAATGCTCTGCAGGAGGAGGGGGTTGCTGTAATGCTCTGCAGGAGGAGGGGGGTTGCTGTAATGCTCTGCAGGAGGAGGGGGGTTGCTGTAATGCTCTGCAGGAGGAGAGGGGGGGTTGCTGTAATGCTCTGCAGGAGGAGAGGGGGGTTGCTGTAATGCTCTGCAGGAGGAGAGGGGGGGTTGCTGTAATGCTCTGCAGGAGGAGAGGGGGGGTTGCTGTAATGCTCTGCAGGAGGAGAGGGGGGTTGCTGTAATGCTCTGCAGGAGGAGAGGGAGGGGATTGCTGTAATGTTCTGAAGGAGGAGAGGGGGGGTTGCTGTAATGCTCTGCAGGAGGAGGGGGGGTTGCTGTAATGCTCTGCAGGAGGAGAGGGGGGTTGCTGTAATGCCCTGCAGAAGGAGAGGGGGGGTGCTGTAATACTCTGCAGGAGGAGAGGGGGGGGGTTGCTGTAATGCCCTGCAGGAGAGAGGGGGGTTGCTGTAATGCTCTGCAGGAGGAGAGGGGGGGGGGTTGCTGTAATGCTCTGCAGGAGGAGAGGGGGGTTGCTGTAATGCCCTGCAGGAGAGAGGGGGGTTGCTGTAATGCTCTGCAGGAGGAGAGGGGGGGGGGTTGCTGTAATGCTCTGCAGGAGGAGAGGGGGGGGTTGCTGTAATGTTCTGCAGGAGGAGAGGGGGGACTGCTGTAATGCTCTGAGGGGGGGGGGTTGCTGTAATGCTCTGCAGGAGGAGGGGGGGTGCTGTAATGCTCTGCAGGAGGAGAGGGGGGTGCTGTAATGCTCTGCAGGAGGAGAGGGGGGGTTGCTGTAATGCTCTGCAGGAGGAGAGGGGGGGTTGCTGTAATGCTCTGCAGGAGGAGAGGGGGGGGGGGGTTGCTGTAATGCTCTGCAGGAGGCCCCCCGCCCCTCTCCTGCAGAGCATTACAGCAACAACACATAAGCCTCTGGGGATATCAATTATGCTTCTTGCAGACTCCAAACCGGCTCCATAGGCCCCTGCAGAGCATTACTTGGCCCCTGCAGACTATTACTCCGCCATATACACCACCAAGAGGAAACCTCCCCCGATACTAAAGCTTTCCTGTCCTTCTCCTCACCAGCAAATCACTCATAACCGCCAAATCTATTGTATTTCCTACAGACTCCGGACTGGCTCCGCCTACTCGGGTCTAGTCACATGGCTCGTCACATGGTCATGACATCATCACAGGTCCTTTAGCTGGCTAGGAAATAGCATCTACCACATTTCCCCTACAGCTCTGAGAAAGGAGGTATGTGGGTGGATGGATAGGAGATAGATAGATGTGTATACATATAAATCTATGTGTGTGTATATACATAAATCTGTGTGTGTAATATATATATATATATATATATATATAGTGTATGTATGTATTCTATGTGTGTACGAGGCTGAAGTTGGTTTCTTATTCAGCAGCTTCTTATTCACTGAAGTTGGTTTCTTATTCGGCAGCTTCTTATTCACTGAAGTTGGTTTCTTATTCGGCAGCTTCTTATTCACCGAAGTTGGTTTCTTATTCGGCAGCTTCTTATTCACTGAAGTTGGTTTCTTATTTGGCAGCTTCTTATTCACCGAAGTTGGTTTCTTATTCGGCAGCTTCTTATTCACCGAAGTTGGTTTCTTATTCGGCAGCTTCTTATTCACCGAAGTTGGTTTCTTATTCAGCAGCTTCTTATTCACCGAAGTTGGTTTCTTATTCAGCAGCTTCTTATTCACCGAAGTTGGTTTCTTATTCGGCAGCTTCTTATTCACCGAAGTTGGTTTATTATTCGGCAGCTTCTTATTCACTGAAGTTGGTTTCTTATGCGGCAGCTTCTTATTCACTGAAGTTGGTTTCTTATGCGGCAGCTTCTTATTCACTGAAGTTGGTTTCTTATGCGGCAGCTTCTTATTCACTGAAGTTGGTTTCTTATTCGGCAGCTTCTTATTCACCGAAGTTGGTTTCTTATTCAGCAGCTTCTTATTCACCGAAGTTGGTTTCTTATTCAGCAGCTTCTTATTCACCGAAGTTGGTTTCTTATTCGGCAGCTTCTTATTCACCGAAGTTGGTTTCTTATTCGGCAGCTTCTTATTCACTGAAGTTGGTTTCTTATGCGGCAGCTTCTTATTCACTGAAGTTGGTTTCTTATTCGGCAGCTTCTTATTCACTGAAGTTGGTTTCTTATTCGGCAGCTTCTTATTCACTGAAGTTGGTTTCTTATGCGGCAGCTTCTTATTCACTGAAGTTGGTTTCTTATTCGGCAGCTTCTTATTCACTGAAGTTGGTTTCTTATTCGGCAGCTTCTTATTCACTGAAGTTGGTTTCTTATTCGGCAGCTTCTTATTCACCGAAGTTGGTTTCTTATTCGGCAGCTTCTTATTCACCGAAGTTGGTTTCTTATTCGGCAGCTTCTTATTCACCGAAGTTGGTTTCTTATTCGGCAGCTTCTTATTCACCGAAGTTGGTTTCTTATTCGGCAGCTTCTTATTCACCGAAGTTGGTTTCTTATTCGGCAGCTTCTTATTCACCGAAGTTGGTTTCTTATTCGGCAGCTTCTTATTCACCGAAGTTGGTTTCTTATTCGGCAGCTTCTTATTCACTGAAGTTGGTTTCTTATGCGGCAGCTTCTTATTCACTGAAGTTGGTTTCTTATGCGGCAGCTTCTTATTCACTGAAGTTGGTTTCTTATTCGGCAGCTTCTTATTCACTGAAGTTGGTTTCTTATGCGGCAGCTTCTTATTCACTGAAGTTGGTTTCTTATGCGGCAGCTTCTTATTCACTGAAGTTGGTTTCTTATTCGGCAGCTTCTTATTCACTGAAGTTGGTTTCTTATTCGGCAGCTTCTTATTCACTGAAGTTGGTTTCTTATTCGCGCATTGTCTTATAGATGACTGTGACTAATAGACATTTTCTCCTCTTATCTCTGCAGTAAACCTGTTTTTTTATATATTATTTGGCTCCAGATGGGGTGTAGTAAATTCTATGGTAATAAGAGTAGACGGATGCTTTCCAGGGTCCTGTGGAGTAGACAGGTCCAGACTCATGTCCCTTCTATGCGTTCACAGTCGGGGTCTATGGTGCACACCACGGAAGATATTGTGTCAACCGTTCACTCTTTCTTCTCTGATCTGTACCGTCTCCTGCCACCGCCAGCCTCCTCAACATGCCCTCCCCTTCCCGGTTCTCTCCCCTGGCGAACAGGAGGCGCTGGATGCCCCCTTTTTGTCTGAGGAATTAGTCGTGGTTGTCCAAAACACGCCGGCGGGAAAAGTCCTGGCTCGGATGGCTTTACTGGGAAATTCTATAAATCCTTTAAGACCTCCTCTCCCCCATCCTACTCAGGGCCTTTAACTCCTTCTCTCCCAACACTCCCTTTCCCTCGGCCTCCACTCTGGCCCATGTGGTGGTACTGCCAAAACCTAATATGGACCCCCACTCCTGCGGTAGCTACCGCTCCATTTCCTTGCTAAATGTTGACCTAAAACTTTACTCCAAACTCCTGGCCGACCGCTTCTTCCCTCTCTCATCCATCCCGAGCAGGTGGGGTTTGTGCCGGGGAGGGAAGCCAGGGACAACACGATAACACGATAAAAACTTTGGACAGAATTAATTATGCACAATCTAAGAAATTGCCTCTGATGATCCTCTCACTTGATGCCGATAAGGCCTTTGATCGAATTTCCTGGTCCTCCCTGACACAAACCTTGCAGCATGTGGGTTTGGGTCCCAACCTCTCAGCTAAAATATTGGCGCTGTACCACGCTCCTAGAGCGTGCTTGAAAATCAATGGGTCTCTCTCCGCCATTCCCGATCCATAATGGTACTCGACAGCCCTTTCCCCTCTAGTGATGGAACATCTTCTGGCTACCATACGAACGGACCCTGACATTCACGGAGTTGCTATTGGGGACTGCACGTACAAATGCTCTGCATTCGCAGACGATCTTTTGGTATATATCAATGACCCGCTGGTGTCCCTTCCCTGCTTAATGACCCGACTGCGTGAATTTGGGGCCTGGTCTAACTTTAAAGTAAACCTCTTTAAGTCAGAAGCTCTTAATGTTTCCTTACCTGACCGTATAGTGACCTCCCTCAGATCAGCCTTCCCGTTTGGCTGGCCTGATAGGGGCATCCGCTACCTGGGGACAACGATCCCTAGGGACCTTTCCCAACTATTCTCCCATAATTTTCCCCCCTTCTGGCCCGATTCCGGATGGAATTGGAATCTTGGAACCGAAAGGACTTTTAGTGGTTTGTCCGGGTAAACATGCTCAAAATGTCCCTGATGCGTCGTTTGCTATACTTATTACAGACAATTCCACTTCACATTCCCTCTACATATTGGAGTCTGCTGCAGGCTTGCTTTGGCTCTTTTGTGTGGGCATCGGCCCGCCCTCGTATCAATCGACTTACATTGTCCCGCCCTAAAACCTTGAGTGGGGTGGGTCTCCCTGATTGTCGTATGTACTACCTAGCTTGTGCTCGTTTAAGGGTTCTCGATCTGTTGCACAATCACACGGCGAAACTTTGGTTTCGTCTAGCACAGGATATTTGTCCCAAAGCACTCTCCACTCTGCCATGGACTTGGTCCCCGACATCCCAACACACCTTTTCCACCTCCTTCACGACCCGCCACACTTTAGCGATCCTACATCACAAGGGTCGGGGGTTTATCCTCATCGACCGGGGGGGACCTCTCCTCCCGATCACAGACAACCCACGTTTCCAACCTGGATCCTCCGAGAATGGAGCTTTCTTTGAGGCTACTTTATCTCACCCACTTCGATTTCACCATGTCCTAGCTGGTGGTGAGCTCAAACCTCTAGAGGTCCTCCTGGCAGATCGCCCATTGTCTAGGCATGCCCCGTTCGCTGACCTCCAGCTACGACATTTTTATTCTAGTCTTTCGGGACGCTTGAACTTACGCTGTAGCCCAACTCCATTTGAACAACTGTGCTTGGCTTCCTCGTACCCTTGTCACTCCATCTCCGTCATCTACAGCTTGCTAATGTCCCTCCGAACGGATGCCCTCCCGAGCTTTCATCGAGCTTGGGAATCTGAGTTGGACACGACATTCTCCCCAGATCAATGGAAAAGATGTTTTTTCCTCACTCATAAAGCTGTCATTGCCACAAAGGCTCGGGATACGAGCTATAAAATTTTCTCGTTGGTATAGGGTTCCTGCGACACTTCATCGCTGGTACCCGACCGTTTCGAGCTCATGTTGGCGTTGTGGTGGTGACGAGGGTACTATGACGCATATTTGGTGGAGTTGCCCCCAGCTTATACCTTTCTGGCGATCGGTTCTTCAGGTAATTAGGGATGTGACCAGAGTCCAGGTCCCCTCTTGCCCGGAAGCTGCCTTGCTTTATATGTTCCCAATGGCACAGGCAAAATACCAGAAATCCCTTGCACGACATCTTCTCCAGGCTGCTAAAACTGTTATCCCCAGACATTGGAAAAGCCCTGTACCTCACTCTCTTGAGGAGTGGTTTGCTGAGGTAGCACATATTCAACATATGGAGGAACTCATGGTTATTCACCCCGAGGATGTGGCCAAACTGGCCGCAGCCTGGCTCCCATTGGCTTCCTTCTGCTCTTCCCCTGAATACCGGCTTCTGAGATAATGGCTACGCTTGGCTCTGCCCCGCTGTCTCTGATCTGTATGCTGGAGCTCAGTTTTGCTCGGTATCCGCCCCAGCAGGGTCTCCTTGTTATGTTTGTTTGTCTGTTTGTCCCATGCTGTGTCCTTTTGTTGTCACTCTTTTCTTGTCCTTGTCTGGTCTTCCACTCTCTTATCCTGACCTGATCTGCACACTTTCCTTTCTCTATTATAGTGGTTTTCTTTATCCGTTCCTTTTTTCAATTGAACGCCTTGGGGGTTCTTCCCTCTCCCTGATTGTTCCCTTCCCTCACCCCGCTCCCTCCCTCTCCTTCATACCCAACTACCCTGGCGAATAGATGATTCTTTGTTGACCATATGTTTTCGCTTTTCATGCAGTTTTGATATGTTGTTCTTATTGTTCTGCATAGTCTGTTCCAATTGTATAGGCCGTTGTTTGTTGTATAACCCACTCACATCTGCTTTGTACTCATCTGGTTTATTAATAAACTTTCTTGAATTTGAAAAAAAAAATGTTATATATTATTTGGGAACAATCAGATTCAGAAGAAGAAAAAATCTGGATTGTGTTTTTGCTGAAAAGACATTACTAAAAAAGGATGAAAAAATATGTGTTTTGAATAAGTAGCTGATGAATTTAAAGGGTTAAACGCGGTTGGGCCACTGACCTAAGGGTTGAAAAACAAAGAGTAAGGGCCCCTCCATAATACCCAGCCGTATAGCCTCGCCCAAACAGTGGATTGGCATTAAAAAAGGTGCCAACCTTGCCAACTTTATACATTTTCTACATTTTGAATAAGTAACTGAGGAATTTAAGGGGTTAAATGCAATTCAGATCGGCAATTCACGGCTTTTCCGGGCTGATCGGGTCTCTGATGACCCGATAGCCTGGAAAATAGGGATGATCGGAGCTGTCAGAGACAGCCCCGATCATCCTAGAGGATAGGAGCGAGGTGGCAGGGTGCCACCTCCTCCTATCCCCTGCGATTGGCCAATGCGGCCAATTGGCGAATCCCCAGGGGAGGGGCGGGGGGAACGTTCGTTTCCCCTGCTCTGCCCACCCCTGGATGTCAGGGCAAAGTGGGGGGAAGATGGCGGCAATGTGCGGGGGCCGTTGTGGGGACCGCCGGTTACCTGGGCTCACGTGCGACCGAGGACCAGGACCGGCAGGTGACATGAGGCGCAGGCAAGTGGAGGCGGCAGCGGCGGTTTCCTAGTTACAGCGGTGAAGATCGCCGTAAAGTGATCTTCACTGCTGTATCTAGGAGTTTCAAAACTACAACTTCCAGCATGGCCAGAAAGCCTTTGGCATGCCCAGAAAGCCTTTGTCTCCACAGTTTGGAGACCACTGTCCTTTCAGATGTTGTAAAACTACAACTCTGAGCATGCCCAGACTGTCCAGGCATGCTGGGAGTTGTAGTTCTGTAACATCTGGCCCTCCAGATGTTGCAGCACTTCAACTCCCAGCATGCCTGGACAGTCTCAGCATGCTGGGAGTTGTAATTTTGCAACATCTGGATGGGCACAGTTTGGAGACCACTATATAATAGTGTCCAAACTGTAGCGCTCCAGATGTCAATTCAAAGCATGCTGAGACTGTCCAGACATGCTGGGAGTTGTAGTTCGGCAACATTTGGCCCTTCAGATGTTGCCGCACTACAACTCCCAGCATGCCTGGGCATGCTTGGAGTTTAAGTCTTGCAACATCTGGAGGGCTACAGTTTGGAGACCACTACACAGTGGTCTCCAAACTGTTCTCCTCCAGTTGTTGCATAAGTACAACTCCCAACATGTCCTTCGGCTGTCTGGGCATGCTGGGAGTTGTAGTATTGCAACAACTGGGGTCGCACTGGTTGGGAAATATTGTCTGTTTCCTAACTCAGTGTTTCCCAACCTGTGTGCCTCCTGCTGTTGCAAAACTATAACTCCCAGCATGCAATGACAGACCATGGACAGGGTTGAGAAGGGGTAACAGAGGGGGGGAAAGGGTACGGTACCTTAAGCAAGCCGGCCCGCGCAGCTTGCAGTTCCACGGCAGGCACGGGAGTCCGGCGCAGATGCAGCTCGTTCCGCCCCAGGGCACCATTTTCGGCTCACTGCGCCGCAAGGGAGAGGGGGACGCAGGGATCAGCGAGATAGGGGCTCGATTGCTCAAGCCTGTAGCTCAGGCTTGGAGCAATCAAACGCCGATCGGACGAGATGGAGCAAGGTGAGGGGGTCTCCGCTCGCGTCCTAGCTGATCGGGACATCGCGATCCGACTGAGCTGCCAGAAAGTGTTTACTTTCATTTTTTGACGCGGTGAACAACTTTGATCGCCGCGTCTAAAGGGTTAATAGCGTGCGGCACAACGGCCCGGTGTGACACCGTATTAAACACCGGGACCAGGCGAGGGGTGTACAGGTACGCCCTTCGTCCTGAAGGAGTTATATTTATCAGTTACTTATTCAAAATGCAAAAAATGTATATAGTTGGCACCTTTTTTAATGCCAATCCACAGTTTGGGCCGGGCTGGATACAGGTGGGTATTATGGAGGGGCCCTTACCCTTTATATTTCAACACTTAGGTCAGTGGCCCAACCACGTTTAACCCCTTAAATTCATCAGTTACTTATTCAAAACACCAATTTTTTCATCCATTTTTTTTGTCATCCATCTTTTTTTCAGCAAAAAACGCAAACAATCAAGATTTTTTTTTTCTGAATTCGATTGTTCCCAAATAATATTTAACATTTATGTATAAAAAACTGGTTTACTGTAGAGAAATAAGAGAAGAAAAGGTCTATTGGTCATAGTCATCTATAAGACAATGCGCGAATAAGAAACCAACTTCAGTGAATAAGAAGCTGCCGAATAAGAAACCAACTTCAGTGAATAAGAAGCTGCCGAATAAGAAACCAACTTCAGTGAATAAGAAGCTGCCGAATAAGAAACCAACTTCAGTGAATAAGAAGCTGCCGAATAAGAAACCAACTTCAGTGAATAAGAAGCCGCCGAATAAGAAACCAACTTCAGTGAATAAGAAGCTGCCGAATAAGAAACCAACTTCAGTGAATAAGAAGCTGCCGAATAAGAAACCAACTTCAGCCTCGTTGTGTGTGTGTGTGTGTGTGTGTGTGTGTATAATATATCTATGTGTGTGTATATAATATATCTATGTGTGTGTATATATCTGTGTGACAAAGAAAGTGAAAAAGAGGTGCTCACCTCATGCAGATTACCCAGTGGATGGGTATTGTGAGCAAAGCCAAATAAGGTGGACCCTTACCTGGCAGAGTTATGCTAAGAGCGTAACGTCTGGATGAGCATATAGCAATATCAGCCGCAGCCTCGTGGTCCATCTGGTGATCCAAGTGTGAAGACCGGCTGTTAAAGGGGTTATCCAGGAAAAAACTTTTTTTTTAATGTGTGTGTATATATATATATATATATATAATATATATATATATATATATATCTCAACTGCCTCCAGAAAGTTAAACAGACTTGTAAATTACTTCAAAAATCTTCATCCTTTCAGTACTTATGAGCTTCTGAAGTTGAGTTGTTCTTTTCTGTCTAAGTGCTCTCTGATGACACGTGTCTCGGGAACATAGCAAACCTCTTTTACACTGTGCAGTTCCCGAGACAAGAAAAGATGTCAGCAGAGAGCACTGTTGCCAGACAGAAAACAACAACTCAACTTCAGCAGCTGATAATTATTGAAAGGATTAAGATTTTTTAATAGAAGTAATTTACAAATCTGTTTAACTTTCTGGAGCCAGTTGATATAAAAAAAAAAAAGTGTTTCCTGGAATACCCATTTTAATAGCAAAGCAGGTAGGGGGCACGGAGTACCTCTCAAAAATGGGACATCAGTCGGGCCCAGACACAAACCACCTTTCTCTTCCACTGCCTGAAAGAGAATTTACTTTTAGGCAGTGGAAGGGAGAGGTGGTTTGTGTCTGGGCCCAACTGATGTCCAATTTTTGAGAGGTACTCCGTGCCCCCTACCTGCTTTGCTATATATCTGTGTGTGTATATATAAAAAAAAAAAAAAAAAAAAAAAAATATATATATATATATATATTAAAGAACCAAAAGGGCATCACTACCACACGGGTGCCAGCAATGGAATGTCCCGGGTCAGGGGTCACATAGATATTGGCAAGTGTAGTTCACGAAAATCCAGCTCGCTCCACCAATGCGCCCCCGACACGGATCCGCACCCAGCCCGGTGCACACAGATTCAAACAAGAGGAAGAAATGATCCAGCGTGGGTCAGTAGAAATCCAGACTTTATTAGAACTCACAGTAAAAGCAGTAAAAGCAACCAGCATATCAGACGCGTTTCAGGCGCATGCGCCCTTCGTCAGTGAGGCACTGACGAAGGGCGCATGCGCCTGAAACGCGTCTGATCTGCTGGTTGCTTTTACTGCTTTTACTGTGAGTTCTAATAAAGTCTGGATTTCTACTGACCCACGCTGGATCATTTCTTCCTCTTGCTTGTCACATAGATATCCCCACCCCAAAAGGAAGGTACTGCCAAAGTAGGTAAGCGTGAATGAAATTTATTGACCTGACATCAAAGCGACGTTTTAGTTCCCCACTTGCAGCCTTTCTCAAGCTCAGCAACCAGTGATACTAACAGGGTATTTATACAGCAAGTGTACAACAAATCAATTGATTTACATAATTATCATAATATGAATAAAAACTGTGAATATAAGGATCACCTCTAATCATACACATGTGCATAAAGTGCAAGTGCTAAGTGCTTCTCACTAATACTAGTGATCCGCATTTACAAAGTCAGGTTCATATCAATACTCAATACAGTGAACAGTGTTAATAGAATAAGAGAGGGGCCGGAGATACATACATTAGATCACCGGGCAAAGATGTCTGTACAGGAACTGCCATAATGGTGTGGAACGCCACCTCAGCTCTCGGCGCATGGCGCCGTTCAATGTGTCTATGCGCATGCGCTAGAATGACTCACTGATAGAGCCTATTACTGGCAGGCGTCACCGTTGGCTATGGCAGCTGGTCTCCACATGACTGCGCGCAAGCGCACATGGCAGTAGTGAATCCCTGTACACCATGGGAGAGCCTGGCACTTCGTAAGGTTCTCCTTATACAAGGTTATATGCATTTTTATGATCGGAGGCATGACTGGCAGGCATCATAGGGGCTCACGCTATGCAAATCGCACAAGGGGAGGACCTTTGGTGGACATGGACCCCGGGTTAATGGGAAACCACAATCAGCCTGGTGATGCCCACCTTTTCATGCTGTCCAACCCAATGTGACATAATGTAAGCGAAGAGACACAGTCATTTGTACAGTGGAGACCATGTTGTTATTCAGCAGACCCTTGTCCCGGTTTTTCACGCTTGTAGTATGTCGCCTCCTCATTAGTGTTATCTAAAAATAGAATAAAAACATTAATTTAAGAAAACCAGTTGAATGAATGCAAGATTGAATGAATACAAAATTACATGTATATCAAAATTACATGTATATATATATAATACATTTAAAATTCCCGGAGTTACCACAAATTCCACATTTAATCCATGAGGCGGCAAGGAGTCGAGTGTGTGGATCCAACGCAACTCCCGTTTTTTTTAAATGCTGGTGCGGTCTCCACCATATTTCAAGGGGGAATGTGGTCAAGCAAGGTGAACCTCAGATCTTTTTCACTATGGCTGGCCTCCAAAAAATGTTTGGAGACCGGTAGATCTACACGTTGTTTTCGTATTGAATAACAATGTTGAGTGATTCAATGTTTGAACATAAGAGTGGTTTCGCCCACGTAAATTAAGTTGCACGGGCAACTTAAAACGTTAATTACATGGTCCATAGTGCACGTAAGATAGTAACATAGTTCATAAGGTTGAAAAAAGACCAGATTCCATCAAGTTCAACCTATAACCCTAATGAGTCCCTACTGAGTTGAGTTGATCTAGAAGAAGGCATAAAACGCTCATACTAGAGGTAAAGATTCCTTCTCGACTCCAATATGGCATCAGAATAAATCCCTGGATCAACGTTCTGTCCCTATAAATCTAGTATACATAACCAGTGATGTTATTATTCTCCAAAAATGCATCCAGCCCCTTTTTGAACTCTATTAAAGAGTTCACCATGACCACCTCCTCCGGGAGAGAATTCCACAGTCTCACTGCTCTTACAGTAAAGAACCCCCGTCTGTGCTGGTGTAGAAAAACCTTCTTTCCTCTAGACGTAGAGGATGCCCCCTTGTTATAGATACAGTCCTGGGTATAAATAGATCGTGGAGAGATCTCTGTACTGTCCCCTGATATATTTATACATAATTATTAGGTCTCCCCTAAGCCTTCTTTTTTCTAAACTAACCCCAATTCTGATAATCTTTCTGGGTACTGTAGTCCTCCCATTCCCCGTATTACTCTGGTTGCCTGTCTTTGAACCCTCTCCAGCTCCACTATATCTTTCTTGTACACTGGTTCCCAGTACTGTACACAGTATTCTATGTGTGGTCTGACTAGTGATTTGTACAGCAGTAGAATTATTTCCTTGTCGTGGGCATCTATGCCCCTATTGATGCCCCCCATGATTTTATTAGCCTTGGTAGCAGCTGCCCGACATTGGTCACTACAGCTAAATTTACTGTTAACTAAGACTCCTAAGTCCTTTTCCATGTCAGTTGTCCCAAGTGTGCTCCCATTTAATACATAATCCCAGCCCGGATTTTTCTTCCCCATGTGCATTACCTTAAATTTATCAGTGTTGAACCTCATCTGCCACTTCCCAACCCAAACCTCCAACCTATCCAGATCCATTTGTAACAGTGCCCTGTCCTCTATAGTGTTTACCGCTTTACAGAGTTTAGTGTCCTCTGCAAAGATTGCTACTT
Organism: Hyla sarda; assembly: GCF_029499605.1. Lineage (NCBI taxonomy): Eukaryota > Metazoa > Chordata > Amphibia > Anura > Hylidae > Hyla > Hyla sarda. The sequence goes on from NC_079189.1 coordinate 606,319,638, forward strand.
TACAATTCAACCCCTCTACAAGGTCATTAATGAACATATTAAATAGGACAGGACCCAAGACTGACCCCTGTGGTACCCCACTAGTAACAGTCACCCAATCAGAATAAGTACCATTAATAACCACCATCTGTTTCCTATCATTGAGTCAGTTACTTACCCACTTGCACACATTCTCCCCCAGCCCCATCCTTCTCATTTTATGCACCAACCATTTATGTGGCACCGTATCAAATGCTTTGTAAAAATCCAGATATGCGACATCCAGCGATTGCCCCTGGTCCAGTCTGGAGCTCCCCTCCTCGTAAAAGCTGATCAGGTTAGTTTGACAGGACCGATCCCTCATAAAGCCATGCTGATACGGGGTCATACATTTATTATTATCAAGATATTCCAAAATAAGCATCTCTTAGGAAACCCTCAAACAATTTACATACAACTGAGGTTAAGCTAACAGGTCTATAATTCCTGGGGTCACCTTTTGACCCCTTCTTAAATATTGGCACCACATTTGCCATGCGCCAGTCCTGGGGAACAGTCCCTATCACTATAGAGTCCCTGAAGATTAAAAATAGCGGTCTGTCTATTACATTACTTAATTCCTTTAGAACACGGGGGTGAATGCCATCTGGACCTGGTGATTTGTCTATTTAGATTTTTTGTAGGTGGCACTGTACTTCTTCCTGGGTTAGACAAGTGACCTGTACTGGGGAGTTTACCTTATCTCGCTGTATTTCACCTGCCATTTCATTTTCCTCGGTGAATACAGTGGAGAAGAATTTGTTTAATATATTTGCTTTTTCCTGATCCCTGTTTATAATTTCTTCCTCATCATTTTTAAAAGGGCCAACACTTTCATTTTTAACCTTTTTGCTATTTATATAGTTAAAGAACATTTTGGGGTTAGTTTTACGCTCTTTGGCAATAAGTCGTTCTGTCTCTATTTTTGCGGCATTAATCCGTTTTTTTTTAACATATTTTACATTTTTCTCTATAGCTTTTTAATGCTTCTTCACTGCTGTCCTGTTTTAGTAATTTAAATGTTTTATTTTTGTCATTTATTGCCCCCTTAACATTTTTATTCATCCATATTGGTTTTCTTTTATTCCTGACCCTTTTATTCCCATAAGGTATTTAAAAGTCTCCCATTTAATGTCAGTATTCTTGTTTTCGAGGACATTATCCCATTTTATTTTGTTAAGGGCTTCGCTGAGTTCATCAAACTTTGCCTTCCTAAAGTTCATTGTTTTTGTGGCCCCTCGAGAGATTCCCTTATTGAAGAACAAGTTATAATGTATTATATTATGATCTCTATTTCCTAGGTGTCCTTCTACCTGCACATTAGTTACTCTGTCAGGCCTGTTGGTCAATATTAAGTCTAGTAGGGCGCCCCCTCTGGTCGGGCCCTGCACCATTTGGGACAGATAATTGTCTTTAGTTATAGTCAGAAACCTGTTTCCTTTATGAGATTCACAGGTCTCAGTCTCCCAGTTTATATCAGGATAGTTATAGTCTCCATTATTATCACCTCATTCTGATTTGCTGCCTTGTTTATTTGCCTCAGTAATTGATCTTCTGCCTCTTCCATTATGTTTGGTGGCTTATAGCTTATACTCCTATCAGGATTTTATTATTTTTATCTCCATATATTTCTACCCAAAATGACTCCACATTATTGTTTCCCTCCCGTATATCCTCCCAGCAGTGCGGCCTTCAAATTGGACTTTACATAAAGACATACTCCTCCCCCTTTCTGTTTTGTCCGATCCTTCCTGAATAGACTATAACCCTGTATGTTGACCGCCCAGTCACAGGTATCGTCCAACCAAGTCTCTGTTATACCCACTATGTCATAATCCTCCTCAGACATTTTCAACTCCAGTTCGTCAGTTTTATTGAACAGACTTCTGGCATTAGTCAACATGCAATTCAATGGTGTATGTTTTTATTTCCTATCCCTATTAACGATTCTAACCCCTCCCTCCGCTCCACCCCCAGGTACATTATTAAGTCCCCCCCTCTATCTACACTATCTTCCCCCTCTATTTTGTAGGTTCCCTCCCCCCCCAGTCCCTAGTTTAAACACTCCTCCACCCTTCTAGCCATCTTCTCCCCAAGCACAGCTGCACCCTCCCCATTGAGGTGCAGCCCGTCCCTACGGTAGAGCCGGTAACCGACAGTGAAGTCGGCCCAGTTCTCCATGAACCAAGACCCCTCCTTCCTACACCAGCTTCTGAGCCACTTGTTTACCTCCCTAATCTCTCGCTGCCTCTCTGGTGTGGCTCATGGTACAGGTAATATTTCAGAAAATACTACCTTGGAGGTCCTTGCCTTAAGCTTGCAGCCTAAGTCCCTGAAATCATTTTTAAGGACACTCCACCTACCTCTTACTTTGTCATTGGTGCCAATATGTACCATGACTGCTGGGTCTTCTCCCCACCCAACAACCTGTCAACCCGATCCGCGATGTGCCGAACTCGAGTGCCAGGAAGACAACACACTGTTCTGTGATCCCGGTCTTTGTGACAGATCGCCCTGTCTGTCCCCCAATAATTGAGTCCCCCACTACCAATACCTGTCTGGCCTGCCCTGCACTCCTCCCCCCTTACTGGAGCAGACACCCCCCTGGCGGTCAGAGGCAGAGTCCTGCAGCAGTACCGCTAGCTCTGAAATGGCATCCCCCTCATCTGCCAACCGGGCAAACTTGTTGGGGTGTGCCAGTTCAGGACTAGCCTCCCTGACACTTTTCCCTCTACCCCGTTTTCTAACTGTAACCCAGGTAACTGCCTGACTGTCCTGCACCTCCGTCCCACTATCCTCCCCCACCTATACCCCAGAGAGTACTTGCTCAGTGAGCAGGAGACTCCTCTCCAAGTTGTCAATGCATCTCAGTGTTGCCAGTTGCTCCTCTAGATCCAGGATCTGGGCTTCCAAATGAACAACTCGCACACATCTCACACAACAATATGCACCCTCAAACTGCTGTTCAAGGATTGCATACATTGTGCAAGATGCACACTGGACTGCCTTTTCCAACATCGAGGCCATACTAGATTTGGGGATAGCAAAAATTAACAACAAAAAAATCATATATTTCAATTTAAACTTCCTGAATTTAAAGTCCCTTAATTTTAAGTCCCCTCACTTTTATACTCACTCACTTGTATACTTCACACTCTTGTATACAGACACACAATCACTAGCTCAGACAATCGCTAGATATACTTGGTTTTATAGTTACCAAACAGCACCTCTTTCTTCACAGCCTGGGAGTGAATGCAAGCTATGCAAGATATGATTTAATATTTGTACACCTGACCTGTGCCTGGATGTACAAAATTGGGACCTTTAATCATGTATGAACAGTTCACACAATTCCTGCCAGGGTAGGAGCCCTTATTCTGTACCGTGAAGAAGGATTGTTTGCTACCAGAACCCACAGAAATGTCGGCTTTGACCAATTTGTTACGAAGGCTAGGAGGTCTAGGAGGACATAAGGGGTTGTGTTTGGAATTCTTCAATGTCTGGAAAACTATTTCGGATGATGTGCCAGTATTTCCTAACTGTACGTGCTACTTTACTGGCTCTAGGACTGAACATTGTTACAAAAGATATACGTGTCAAGGATTTTGCTGGCCTAGTGGTAGAGAGTAGGTGTTCTCTATCCATGGTCAGCACTTTGTTTGCTCTGTTCTATTAGGGCAGGTGGATAACCCCTAGCTGTGAAGTTTTTAGCCATGTCTAGTGTGCCTAGCCATGTCTAGTGCGGGTATGACATTAGGTTCTCTGCTGACAATACGTCGAGCCCTCATCACTTGACTTGTCGGCTGAGAACGAACAATATCTTTAAGGTGATGACTGTCGTATTTGAGTATAGAATTACAATCTGTACTTTTGGTATATAAATCCGTATGTAATTGATTGTTACAAATGGAAACAGTGGTATTCAAAAAATCAAAGTAAGTGTGGGACCAGTTGAGTGTAAATTGGAGGCACGGATTAATTACCTCTCCAGATCAGGACACATCATCTATGTATCGCCACCACTTCCACCATGTGCTGAAGTGGTAGCGATACATAGATGATGTGTCCTGATCTGGAGAGGTAATGAATCAGATCTACACAATTTTCATTCCTTTTTGAATACTATTAATCCATGCCTCCAATTTACACTCAACTGGTCCCACACTTCCGTAGATTTTTTGGATACCATTGTTTCCATTTCTAACAATTACATACGGATTTATATACCAAAAGTACAGATTGTAATTCTATACTTTAATACGACAGTGATCACCCTAAACATATTGTTCGTTCTCTGCCGAATGATGAGGGCTCGACGTATTGTCAGCAGAGAACCTAATGTCATAACCCGCACTAGACGCCATGGCTAAAAAATTCACAGCTAGGGGTTATTCACCTGCCCTAATAGAACAGAGCAAGCAGAAAGTGCTGACCATGGATAGAGAACACTTACTCTCTACCACTAGGCCAGCAAAATCCTTGACACGTATACCTTTTGTAACAACGTTCTGTCCTAGTGCCAGTAAAGTAGCACGTACTGTTAGGAAATACTGGCACATCATCCGAAATAGTTTTCCAGACATTGAAGAATTCCAAACACAACCCCTTATGTCCTACCGTAGACCTCCTAGCCTTCGTAACAAATTGGTCAAAGCCGACATTTCTGTGGGATCTGGTAGCCAACAATCCTTCATCACGGTACAGAATAAGGGCTCCTACCCTGGCAGGAATTGTGTGAACTGTTCATACATGATTAAAGGTCCAAATTTTGTACATCCAGGCACAGGTCAGGTGTACAAATATTAAATCATATCTTACGTGCACTATGGACCATGTAATTAACGTTTTAAGTTGCCCGTGCAACTTAATTTACGGGGCGAAGCCACTCTTATGTTCAAACATTGAATCACTCAACATTGTTATTCAATACGAAAACAACGTCCAGATCTACCGGTCTCCAAACATTTTTTGGAGGCCAGCCATAGTGAAAAAGATCTGAGGTTCACCTTGCTTGACCACATCCCCCCCTTGAAATATGGTGGAGACCGCACTAGCATTTAAAAAAATCGCGAGTTGCGTTGGATCCACACACTCAACTCCTTGCGGCCTCATGGATTGTATGTGGAATTTGTGGTAACTCCGGGAATTTTAAATGTATCATAACAAGAATAAGTTGTTGTGGTGTTTGTTACCGATAACAACCACGTGTGATTATACATGTAATTTTGTATTCATTCAATCTTGCATTCATTCAACTGGTTTTCTTAAATTAATGTTTTTATTCTATTTTTAAATAACACTAATGAGGAGGCGACATACTACAAGCGTGAAAAACTGGGACAAGCTTCTGCTGAATAACAACATGGTCTCCACTATACAGTGGTCCCTCAAAATACGATGGTAATCCGTTCCAAACGGACCATCGTTTGTTGAAACCATCGCATGTTGAGGGATCCGTGCAATTTAAAGTATAGGACTGTGGTCTACAACCAGCGGACCTCCAGATGTTGCAAAACTACAACACCCAGCATGCCCGGACAGCCAACGGCTGTCCGGCATGCTGGGTGTTGTAGTTTTGCTAAATCTGGAGGTCCGCAAGTTGTAGATCACTGTTAGAGGAAGTTGTACTCGCGTGTCCCCGCTGCTCCGGACCGTCACCGCTCATCACCGCTGCCCTCGATGTCGCTGCGTCCCCGGGGTGTCCCCGACGCTCCGGCAAGGCCTCTGCTTCCCCGGCATCCTCGCTCTCCATCGCCGCCATCACGTCGCTGCGTACGCCGCTCCTATTGGATGACAGGATGGCGTGCGCAACGACGTGATGATGTCGATGGAGAGCGCAGACGATGCAGAGGATCCCGAAGATGACGCGCCAGAGCCCCGAGGACAGGTGAGTGATCGTCAGCGGACCACACGGGGCACCGTAAACGGCTATCCGATGGCAGCTGAAGCAGTCTGCGCTGCCGGATAGCCGTTTATGCGATAGCCCCGACATAACAAAAGCATCGTATGTTGATGTTGCCTTCAATATGACCTCTGAGAGGCCATCGCATGTTGAAATGATCGTATGTCGGGGCCATCATAGGTTGAGGGGTCACTGTACAAATGACTGTGTCTCTTCGCTTACATTATGTCACATTGGGTTGGACAGCATGAAAAGATGGGCATCACCAGGCTGATTGTGGTTTCCCATTAACCCGGGGTCCATGTCCGCCAAAGGTCCTCCCCCTGTGCGATTTGCATAGCGTGAGCCCCTATGATGCCTGCCAGTCATGCCTCTGATCATAAAAAGGCATATAACCTTGTATAAGGAGAACCTTACAAAGTGCCAGGCTCTCCCATGGTGTACAGGGACTCACTACTGCCATGTGCGCTTGCGCGCAGTCATGTGGAGACCAGCTGCCATAGCCACAGTGACGCCTGCCAGTAATAGGCTCTATGGATCAGTGAGTCATTCTAGCGCATGCGCATAGACACATTGAACGGCGCCATGCGCCGAGAGCTGAGGTGGCGTTCCACGCCATTATGGCAGTTCCTGTACAGACATCTTTGCCCGGTAATCTAATGTATGTATCTCCCGCCCCTCTCTTATTCTACTAACACTGTTCACTGTATTGAGTATTGATATGAACCTGACTTTGTAAATGCGGATCACTAGTATTAGTGAGAAGCACTTAGCACTTTATGTATTCCGCAGTTGCACTTTATGCACATGTGTATGATTAGATGTGATCCTTCTATTCACAGTTTTTATTCATATTATGATAATTATGTAAATCAATTGATTTGTTGTACACTTGCTGTATAAATACCCTGTTAGTATCACTGGTTGCTGAGCTTGAGAAAGGCTGCAAGTGGGGAACTAAAACGTCGCTTTGATGTCAGGTCAATAAATTTCATTCACGCTTACCTACTTTGGACTGCTGCAGTACCTTCCTTTTGGGGTGGATATATATATCAGGGATCGACCGATATCGTTTTTTTTAGGGCCGATACTCTGGAGGTTAGGCCCAATACCCGATAACTTATACCGATATTCCGCTATAAGTTGACGACTATTTATTCCACCCCCGGCGACACCGCTGCAGATCATTGATTTAAAGCGGACGCTTTAAATCAATGAACTGCAGCGGCTTTTGCGGTCCCAGAGACCACCGCCGCCTCCCGCTTCTCTCCCCCTGCCTGTCCTGAGTCCTATCACGGCACCCCCCCACCGCACCGCCCGGCCAGAGACCGCCGCCGCCGCCGCTGCCCCATTGCCTCCCCTATTCCCGGTTTTATAATTACCTGTTCCCAGGGTCCGCTCTACTTCTGTCTCCGGCGCCGCAGTAGCTGTCACTGTGCATCGCACAGCGTAACACAGGATGGCGCAGGAGCCAGAAATAGCGCGGACCCTGGGCCCCGGGAACAGGTAATTATAACAACGGGGATGGGGGAGGCAATGGGGCAGCGGCCGGGGCGGTACGGTGGTGGGGGTGAGGCTCGGTGCACTGGTGGGGGGTGGTGTGCGGCGCGGTGGTGGGGTGTGTGGCGGGGGGCGGGGCATTATCGGATTATCGGCAAGGTAATTGCCGATACCGATGACGTCCAAAATCGTGAATATCGGCCGATAATATCGGCCAGACTGATAATCGGTCGATCCCTAATAAATATATAATATATATGTGTGTGTGTATTATCAGGTATAAGTAACACATTGGTCACCTGGTAGATCTTCTGTGGGGTGTGGGTGTATATATATATATATATATATATATATATATGTGTGTATTATCAGGTATAAGTAACCCTTTGGTCACCTGGTAGATCTTCTGTGGGGTGTGGGTGTATATATATATATATATATGTGTGTATTATCAGGTATAAGTAACACATTGGTCACCTGGTAGATCTTCTGCGGGGTGTGGGTGTATATATATATATATGTGTGTATTATCAGGTATAAGTAACACATTGGTCACCTGGTAGATCTTCTGCGGGGTGTGGGTGTATATATATATATATATATATGTATTATCAGGTATAAGTAACCCTTTGGTCACCTGGTAGATCTTCTGTGGGGTGCGGGTCCTACAGGACAGGCTGGTTACTCACAGAGTTTCCACCTGATATTCCAGGGTCACCCTCTCCCGGGATCACAATGACGTTATTGCAGTCGGCCATTACTTTGTATCATGTCCCAGTCTACTTATGGTTGTATCTCATGGCCATGTCAAGTCATACTAACGCACAGGTTAGGCCAGCGCCCGCAATGCCTCATATTACTGTCACGCCGAGCGCTCTGGGTCCCGCTGCTTCCCTGGAGCACTCGCGAGCGCTGCTTCCATGTTCCCGGAGGGGACGCGATCCGAGGTGCGGGACGTGCCCGCTCTCGGATCGCGCCCCATGTCTCTCACCCACCACGTCCTCCTTCACTGCCCTCCCGCCATGCGCGGCCCCGCTCTCTAGGGCGCGCACGCCGGCTCTATGAAATTTAAAGGGACAGTGCACCACTAATTGGTGCCTGGCCCAATCAGTTCTAAACATATATAAAAACCCACTTCCCCTTCCTGTCCTTGCCGGATCTTGTTGCCCTAGTGCCCTGAGAAAGCGTTTTGTGTATCCCAAGCCTGTGTATCCAGACCCTTGCCGTTGCCCCTGACTACGAACCATTGCTGCCTGTCCAGACCTTCTGCTACGTCCGACCTTGCTCTTGTCTTGTCCCTGTGTACCGCGCCTGTCTCAGCTGTCAGTGAGGTTGAGTCGCTATCGGGTGGAACGACCTGGGAGTTACCTGCCGCTGCAAGTCCATCCTGCTTTGCGGCGGGCTCTGGTGAAAACCAGTAACCCCTTAGATTCCGTTCCCCTGGTACGGCCCACGCCATCACCCCACTGACACAGAGGATCCACCTCCAGTGTCCTCGCTGCATACCTATCCGGATCCTGACAATTACCACATGTGTTTTCGGTGTAATTCTCTGTTGCTCCCGCGACATCTCAGTCCACATGGGTGAATGTCAGTAGTTTCAGCATCTTGTTGAGGGATTATTCTTGAGGTTCAGATGATGTGTATGTATAACTGTTCTACGGTATGTGCAAAAAAATTCCAAAGTCCAAAATTACGTATTTTTGGTCGCTTTATATATCATGAAAAAATGAATAAAAAGCAATCAAAAACTCAGATCAATACAAAAATGGTACCGCTAAAAACATCAGATCACAGTGCAAAAAAATGAGCCCTCATACCGCCCCATACGCAGAAAGAAAAAAAAGTTATAGGGGTCAGAAGATGACAATTTTAATTGTATAAATTTCCGTGCATGTAGTTATGATTTTTTCCAGAAGTACGACAAAATCACCTATATAAGTAGGGGATCATTTTAATCGTATGGACCTACAGAATAAAGATAGTGTCATTTTTACTGAAAAATGTACTGCATAGAAACGGAAGCCCCCAAAAGTTACAAAATGGCGTTTTTTCTTCAATTTCATCGCACAATGATTTTGTTTTCCGTTTCACCGTGGATTTTTGGGTAAAATGACTGATGTCACTGCAAAGTAGAATTGGTGGCGCAAAAAAATAAGCTGATATGGATTTTTAGGTGCAATATTGAAAGAGTTATGATTTTTAAAAGGGGAGGAGGAAAAAACGAAAGTGCAAAAAACGAAAAACCCTCAGTCCTTAAGGGGTTAAACTCTGTTACCTTGGGATGGGCTCTCTGTAATAAAGGCCAGTGCTTCCAAATAATCCCCTGTACTTTGTATGGGTGAAACGTGTGTACAAAGGCAATACAGTTGGCATTTGATCTCTTATGTTATCTCTGTCCCTGGAGCAAGATTTGAGAATGTGTTCTGGGTATCCCCTTTCCCTAAATTGGTTAGACATTTTTTCTAGTCTTTTGGTTCTGGTGGTTTCATCTGTGACAATTCTTTTTATCCTGTCGAATTGTGAAATTGGAAGGGATCTAAGTGTGGCTTTGGGGTGATAGCTGCTGAAGTGAAGAAGATTATTGCGATCAGTTCGTTTGAAGTAGAGGTCAGTGGAAAGGATTCCATGGTTGTCTGTGTACTGTCGTGTCTAGGAAATTAACTGATATATTGCTGTAGTGAATGGTGAATTGGAGTTTGGGCCATATGTTGTTAATGTAGTTATGAAATTCCTGTAGTGAATCAGTGGAACCCTCCCATATGCAAAAAATGTCATCGATATATATTTTCCATGTCTTAGCATGTTGGCGAAAGTTGGGATTGGTGTACACGAAGCACTCTTCGAAATCAGCCATGTATATATTTGCATAGGGAGGAGCCATGTTGGACCCCATAGCGGTACCCTGCGTTTGTAGGTAAAAAGTATCTTGGAACATGAAATAGTTATTATAGGATATCCATGAGAGAATTACAGAAATCAATATGTGCATTAGTGAGGTCAGATTTGTGTAGCAACCGGGTGACAGCAGAAAGGCCCTTGTCGTGTTTGATGGATGTGTAGAGACTGTTGACATCGAAATTGACTAAGGGGTACTTGGTGAGTGTTTCTGATGAGTTCAAGGAAAGTACTTGTGTCTAGAAGAAATGATTTGGTGTTCCTGACAAGGGGGGTGAGGATCTTCTCGAGACAAATAGATAATGGTGATAAAATGGAGTCCGTGGATGCTACAATAGGTCTGCCCGGGTGTTTGTGTAGGTTCTTGGGAATCTTTGGTAAGGTGTAGAAGACTGGGGTAATGGGATTCTTGTTGATGAGTAATTCTTTAGTCTTTGAGTCAATAACACCTGTTTCAAGGAATCTGTCAATCGTGTTAGTGATTGTATTAGACAACATTGGACCCTCGAGGACTTAACAGAGAATATGAGATCGCACATATGCTTTAATTTGTATCACTAGGTACCTTTTATTTTACACATTATAATTATAACACTGTTGTTTTTTCTTGAAGGCTACCTAAGTTGCTGTGGAGGCCGTTACCAGCTATATACCACCGTATCCTTCATTGGTACTTTTGACTATTCTATTCCCACTTTCTTCTGTTTTCCCCTCCTCTGTCCCCTTTTAAAATCCTGTCAGATCCCTATTCCCCACATACGGCTGGTCCATCTGTACAACACTTATCCGTTGATTAATTATAAACATGGACCAGAATAAACAAATATATGCCTGTATACTCCATATACTCTACATTGATCCATTAGCATACGTACTTCCCCTATATAGTTCATTTCCAGTTATAATCTTCCATATTTAACCCCCATACCCTCCCAGATATCCCCCCTATACAGTGGTCCCTCAACATATGATATTAATTGGTTCCAGGAGAACCATCATATGTTGAAACCATCATATGTCGAGTACATATCTCTATGGGAAACTGCAAATTGGTTCTGGGATGACCATTGTATGTGGAGTGTATGGGGAGTGTTTAACAAACCAGGGTGCCTCCAGCTGTTGCACAACTACAACTCCCAGCATGCATGTACAGCCATTTACTGTCTGGGCATGCTAGGAGTTATAGTTTTGCAACAGCTGGAGGCACACTGATAGGGAAACATTGATGTATGGGGTGTATAGTGTGTATATGTATTGTATGTGATGTGTGACATCGCATACAGTACTGTACAGTTCTTTAAATACCTTCAGGGGGGACAGAATGTCCTCCATTACCATCCTGCCGACTACAGCTCTATAGGAAAGGAAGGGGAGGGCAGCCAGCAGCTCATTGGATGCCTGCAGCAAGATGCTATTGGCTATGGCTGCACTGGGGGGCGGGGCTTACACGGAGCTCACAGTGGAAGCCTGCGTGAGTTAGCAGGACAGCATGTGAGTAACAGGAGGCAGAACGGGGCACACGGGGCACATTATACAACTATCTGTCAGTTGCTGAAGTTGTCAGCGCTGTCAGATAGCTGTTTGTACGATGGCCCCGACACACAGCAGCATCATATGTCGAGGCTGCCTTCAACATACGATGGGCTCTGAGAGGCCATCATATGTTGAAATGATCATATGTCGGGGCCATCATAAGTCGGGGGGTCACTGTATAATATTTACCCGCACTTCCATTATCCTATGTCTCTATCTATATACATTCATAGCTCACTCCCTTTCACTTATCTTTCTCCTTGTTTTCCTATACACTCCTATCTCTGTGCTCTCTTTATTATTCTTTTTTCTACAACATGCGATATTCCCTGGAGCGCAAACATGCGTTCTACGGAATTCGCATACTCGCGCATGCGCAATTCTCGGCCCACTCCGAATGCAGAGCGGGGCATACCGGAAGTGGGCTCCTGTCACATCCGGCCGGGACGCCCTTAATAGACGGACCTTACTAACCACTACCATTCACATTGTGGTCACAGACCGCTTCACAGCTCTCCTCATTTCCCGGCGTAAGGCCGCTCTACACCGCACCAGCCTCCGCAGCAATCTATGGGGAGTATTAAACTTGTATTTATATTTGTGAGCTCACATTTTTACGATTGCTTCCTTAACCCCAGTTACTCCAGAGACCATCTACCATTGTTACTTTAATCCCCCTAGGACCCCATACGATACTAACCTGCATACATATGTGGCTGGTTCTCCTTGGTTTCACACGTTGCTTTATTTGGTTCCCCCCCCCCCTTCATTTGTCTAGTATGCTAGGCAGTTCACCAGTGAGGTGGGGGGAAGTGTGGGGGTATTTATATGAAAACCAATGAATAACTGGCCAATCCATTACCAAACATGATGGCGCCATAATTACATGGCACCTGTAGTGCCACGCCGCCGCTAGTCCGGCCACTGGAAACCGCTCGTTTTCACCCGCAGTTAGACGCCGGAAGCAGCAATCATGCCAGAGGTGAGGGGTCAGGTCCTGGAAGCATGGATCTGGCGCATGCGCACATAAGCACACAGCGTCACCGGGCCATATTAGATGCCAATACCGCACAGGACAGGAAGGTATATCAGATGTAATTGGCATTGAAATATTATAAAAATACCAGGTGAAGGGACCTCCAGCCGCCATATTAGCTGATCTAATCGCTATGGCCGTGCGGCAAGTGATCAGATCAGCCATTTCAATAGCTGCACTGCTGCAGATGCCGTAATCTGTATTTATCACGGCATCTGAGGGGTTAATGGCAGACATCAACAGGTCCCTGGCTGCTATGACGCAAGCACCGCTCCTGTGCTTGCGGTCATGTACAGGACATAAATGTACATCCTGGTGCGCTAAATTACCAGCGAATCGGGACGTATATTTACTTCCATTGTCGTTAATGGGTTAGAGCAATGTTTCCCAACCAGGGTGCCTCCAGCCTTTGGCTGTCCAGGCATGCTGGGAGTTGTAGTTTTGCAACACCTGGAGGCACCCTGGTTGGGGGAAACACTGGATTAGAGAATATCTTGTTAAATGTTATAATCCTCCTAATTGACTTCCCCATCATGATAACCCCCCTCCCCCCTGCCTTTATTTTTATTATTTTTTCGTATTCTACCTTGATATTGCTCTGTATTTTCTTCTCAGTCAGATTCACTGGGGAAGGGGCGTTCCCCAGCAGGCGTGACATCATCTGAAGCCATACAGGGGATAACTTCCTCCCTCACTCTGCTACACACAGCCCAGAGCAGTTCAGTGTGTGAGATGAGCTATGATTGGCTAAGGCCCCCCCCCATATCACTCCAGGCTGCATTTCCTGATGTTGGACTTCTGCCAGGCCAGCAGGAGTCCAAAGTCTGTGCTAGAGATGGAGGGAAATGTGCTCTGGACAAGTAGGGAGACACCTAGTGGAAGCTTTTTTTAAACACAAATAAAACATAGAAAACACATTAGAAAGATTTTTTATTTACATTAAGGAGAGCAATAGCAAAATTAGTTTTAATGAGAGTGACCATTTAAGCGCATCAATAATGATGAAAAAAATCTTTGCAGAACAGGCTATAGATTTAAAAGGGAGGCTATTGAAAAGACAATACCCATTGAAAGCAATTAAGATTGCATTAGAAAAAACAAATAGAACAGCAAATTCTTAAAAGATAAAAAAAAAAAAGATAAAGAGAAGGTGCGTTTTTTTTTCCATTTCGTAATACACCAATGTAACAAGCGATTTCTAGGGCTATACATCTAAATTGGTTTACCCTGGAGAATGACAGGGATATACGTAACAGAACTGAAAATAAACATAAACAGAAAGAGGAAAAGTGTGAACAAAAAAACGATATGGTTAAATAAACCAGCACCGATAGGGAACTATTCTTGCTAAAACTGTTCGTTCTTCAAATATAACTGAAAATGGCTTTTATTCATATTAAAGGAGTACTCCATTGTAAATATCTTATCCCCTATCGAAAAAATAGGGGATAAGATGTATGATCGCAGGGGTCCCGCTGCTGGGACCACCGCGATCTCGGTGCAGCCCCCGGCATTCTGTGTCGGGCGCTACCTCCGAGACGTGACAGCCCCCTTGTGACATGAATGGAGGGGCGTGGCGTGATGTCATAAGGGGGCGTGATGTCACGTCTCGGAGGTAGCGCTGGGCACACAATGCCCCCCCTGCGATCATACATCTTATCCCTCAATCCTTTGGATAGTGGATAAGATGTATAAAGCCAGAATACCCCTTTAATGCATTAGGGCTTAACAGACGTAACGACTTGTCTCCCTTCATACGAGTCTGCATGTTAAACTTAGAACTTAATGAAAAGCTACATGTGTATTTCCGCAGACAGAGAAATGTTATCATTCTTGTTACATTGTCAATTGGAATTTTTTTTTTACAAAATCAATTTTTTATATTTTTAACCCAAACAGAAAATCCCAACAAGAATTCTGAGGGAAACTTCATCTTATCGCTGAATTATAAAGTAGAAGCTGAAGATATGATGGAGCCCTCCTCAGGAGAAGACCCCCTCACCACTAATGTCCATCCATCATACAATCCCCCTGATCATAAGGGACCTCCTCCCAACCAATCACAGGTTGTTACCTCAAGGACAGATCAGAAAGGGGAGAAAAGGTTTCAATGTGATGAATGTGGAAAACAGTTTACAAGAAGATCACATCTTTGTACACACAGAAACCACACAGTGGAGAAGACATATTCATGTTCAGAATGTGGGAAATGTGTAGAAAAATCAAGTATTGTTCTACATGAGAGAAGTGACACAGGAGAGAAGCTATATTCATGTTCAGAATGTTGGAAATGTTTTAGACAGAAATCACATCTTGGTATGCATGATGAAAGTCACACAGGAAAAAAGCCTTTTTCATGTTCAGAATGTAGGAAACTCTTTTCTTATAAACCAGATCTCATTAGACATGAGAGACTTCACAGAGAAAATAAGTATTCATGTACAGAATGTGGCAAATGTTTTAGACAGAAATCAAAACTTATTAAGCATCAGCGAATTCACACAAGAGAGAAACTATATTCATGTTCAGAATGTGGGAAATGTTTTACACATAAATCATATTTGGTTTTACATGAGAGAATTCACACAGGAGAGAAGCCATTTTCATGCTCAGAATGTGGGAAATGTTTTATAAGTAAAGGAAGTCTGGTTAAACATAAGAGAATTCATACAGGTGAGAAGCCATATTCATGCTCAGAATGTGGTAAATGTTTTTCACAGAAATTCAACCTTATTAAGCATGAGATAATTCACACAGGAGAGAAGCCATTTTCATGCTCAGAATGTGGGAAATGTTTTATAAGCAAAGCAAGTCTGGTTAAACATAAGAGAATTCACACAGGAGTGAAGCCATATTCGTGTTCAGAATGTAGGAAATGTTTTATAAGAAAATCAGATCTGGTTACACATGAGAGAATTCACACAGGAGAGAAGCCATATTCGTGTTCTGAATGTGGGAAATGTTTTACACATAAATCATATTTGGTTTTGCATGAGAGAATTCACACAGGAGAGAAGCCATATTTGTGTTCAGAATGTGGGAAATGTTATACGCATAAATCACATCTGGTTTTACATGAGAGAACTCACACAGGAGAGAAGCCATATTCATGCTCAGAATGTGGGAAATGTTTTGCACGTAAATCGCATCTGGTTGTACATGAGAAAATTCACACAGGAGAGAAGCCATATTCATGCTCAGAATGTGGTAAATGTTTTGCACAAAAATTCAAACTTGTTAAGCATGAGCTAATTCATACAGGTGAGAAGCCATATTCATGCTCAGAATGTGGTAAATGTTTTTCACAGAAATTAAACCTTGTTCAGCATGAGAGAATTCACACAGGAGAGAAGCCATATTCGTGTTCAGTATGTGGGAAATGTTTTATAAGGAAATCAGATCTGGTTATACATGAGAGAATTCACACAGGAGAGAAGCCATATTCGTGTTCAGAATGTGGGAAATGTTTTATAAGTAAATCAGATCTGGTTATACATGAGAGAATTCACACAGGAGAGAAGCCATATTCGTGTTCAGAATGTGGGAAATGTTTTATTAGAAAATCAGATCTGGTTACACATGAGAGAATTCACACAGGAGAGAAGCCATATTCGTGTTCAGAATGTGGGAAATGTTTTACACATAAATCATATTTGGTTTTACATGAGAGAATTCACACAGGAGAGAAGCCATATTCGTGTTCAGAATGTGGGAAATGTTTTATTAGAAAATCAGATCTGGTTACACATGAGAGAATTCACACAGGAGAGAAGCCATTTTCGTGTCCAGAATGTGGGAAATGTTATATACATAAATCACATCTGGTTTTACATGAGAGAATTCACACAGGAGAGAAGCCATATTCATGCTCAGAATGTGGGAAATGTTTTGCACGTAAATCGCATCTGCTTTTACATGAGAAAATTCACACAGGAGAGAAGCCATATTCATGCTCAGAATGTGGGAAATGTTTTACATTTAAATCATGTTTGGTTATACATGAGAGAATTCACACAGGTGAGAAGCCATATTCATGTTCCGAATGTGGTAAATGTTTTGCACAGAAATCCAACCTTGTTAAGCATGAGATAATTCACACAGGAGAGACGCTCCTGTGAGGAGAGAGATTTTGATATTGAGATTGTGGGGAAATACATTTAGGGAAATTACAAGGAAATGAAATCTTTCAAACTCACAGAATTTATAAGAATAAAAAACAGGTTCTTGTTAGGAATATGGGAAATGAAAGGATTTACAGCTCCAGGACCTCCCACAGTTCATTAGGGTTATGATGCTATAACTCTGGTTCTGATAAACCATTGAAGGTTGGAGTGTTGAGTCTACAGTTTAGATACAATGAAGCCCCCAATATTGTGCCCTCCTGGAATCTGCTTTAAAGGGGTACTCTGCTGCTAGACATATTATCCCCTATCCTAAGGATAGGATATAAGATGTCTGATCGCGGGGGTCCCACTGCTGGGATCTACCACAGCACCCGCCGGGTTCCTGCAGCAGTGGTCGTGACATCACGGCACGCCACGCCCCCTGCATTTATGCCTATGGGAGGGTACATACTGGTTGAAATGTCCCCTACCATAGACATTAATGGAGGGGGTGTGGTGGATGTCACAAGGGGGCGTGGCCACAATCAGACATCTCATCCTCTATCCTCTGGATGGGGAATAAGATGTCTAGCAGCGGAGTACTCCTTTAACCTAATTCTGTAGAACATTCAAATTAGATCTGTGCTTGACAATCACTGGGGAATTCTTCTGACATTCAACCCCATTGTTTACTGCAGTATTCACGATTATTTTATATATATATTATTATTATTTTTTTTAACTAATAGGGGATACATTTTTAGGAGTGTTTTATTTGATTTCCTTTATAGCATCTGTTTTTTTTACTTTATGTCTGCCATATAAATTGTTATTACTTATAAAAATTACTTATACGACCTGTAACATTATTTGTTTTAATAAAAACTCCCGTATTAAACACCTTCATATCAATTACGATCCTTTATCATATGACCTTGAGGACTGTGGTTTCGTTTACATCATCCTAAGCGATTGTAGGGGGGAGGTACTTCCTATTAAACAATATCTAGACCAGTGGTCTCAAACTGTGGCCCTCCAGATGTTGCAAAACTTTAACTCCCAGCATGCCAACGGCTGTCCCGGCATACTTGGAGTTGAAGATTTGCAACTTCTGGAGGGCCACAGTTTGAGACCACTGTCTTACAGTATAGAACCATGACAACTGGTGTCTATTCCACAGACACACAGCTCAGTAAAGAACCAGCACAGGTAACTATATCACAGATTCACAGCTCTTACAGTAAAGAACCAGCACAGGTAACTATATCACAGATTCACAGCTCTTACAGTAAAGAACCAGCACAGGTGACTATATCACAGATTCACAGCTCTTATAGTAAAGAACCAGCATCTGTGGTTACTATATCACAGATTCACAGCTCTTACAATAAAGAACCAGCATCTGTGGTTACTATATCACAGATTCACAGCTCTTACAGTAAAGAATCAGCACCCGAGGTGACTACAGTCATGGCCGTAAATGTTGGCACCCCTGAAATTTTTCTAGAAAATTAAGTATTTCTCACAGAAAAGTATTGCAGTAACACATGTTTTGCTATACACATGTTTATTCCCTTTGTGTGTATTGGAACTAAACCAAAAAAGGGAGGAAAAAAAGCAAATTGGACATAATGTCACCAAAAATGGTCTGGACAAAATTATTGGCACCCTTAACTTAATAATTGGTTGCACACCCTTTAGAAAAAATAACTGAAATCAGTGGCTTCCTATAACCATCAATAAGCTTCTTACACCTCTCAGCCGGAATGTTGGACCACTCTTCCTTTACAAACTGCTCCAGGTCTCTCTTATTGGAAGGCGCCTTTTCCCAACAGCAATTTTAAGATCTCTCCACAGGTGATCAATGGGATTTAGATCTGGACTCATTGCTGCCACTTCAGGACTCTCCAGCGCTTTGTTGCCATCCATTTCTGGTTGCTTTTTGATGTATGTTTGGGGTCATTGTCCTGCTGGAAGACCCAAGATCTCGGATGCAAACCCAGCTTTCTGACACTGGGTGTACAGAGGCAGCAAAACAACCCCAAACATCATTGAATCTCCACTATATTTCACTGTAGGTTCTTTTCTTTGTAGGTCTCATTCCGTTTTCGGTAAACAGTAGAATGATGTGCTTTACCAAAAAGCTCTATGTTGGTCTCATCTGTCCACAAGACGTTTTCCCAGTAGGATTTTGGCTTACTCAAGTTCATTTTGGCAAAATGTAGTCTTGCTTTTTTATGTCTCTGTGTCAGCAGTGGGGGTCTTCCTGGGTCTCCTGCCATAGCGTTTCATTTCATTTAAATGTCGATGGATAGTTTGCACTGACACTGATGCTCCCTGAACCTGCAGGACAGCTTGAATATCTTTGGAACTTGTTTGGGGCTGCTTATCCACCATCCGGACTATCCTACATTGACACCTTTCATCAATTTTTCCAGGGAGATTAGCTACAGTGCCATGGGTTGCAAACCTTTTGATAATGTTGCGCACTGTGGACAAAGGCAAATCTAGATCTCTGGAGATGGACTTGTAACCTTGAGACTGTTGATTTTTTTCCACAATTTTGGTTCTCTACTCCTCTGTTATCCATGCTTAGTGTGTGAGTATAGGGTTGAGGAAAAAATTCGGGTACCTGGCGCGATCCACTGTAGAAGGACTTACTCCAAGCAGGTGGTATTAAAAGATATTTATTGGTCAGAGAGCACAGACGCGTTTCGAAGTAGCAACCTCTTTCTTTGTGATAATGGCAATAAATATTATCTTTTAATACCACCTGCTTGGACTAAGTCCTTCTACAGTGGATCGCGCCAGGTACCCAGATTTTTTCCTCAACCCTATACTCACAGTCTACACTTCGGCCCGGAGGATCCGTATCGCCGTCTACCGGGAGGCAGCACCACTATAATCTATCTTGGAATAACACAACAACTAAAGGTGAGCCGTTTATTCATTGTAATAACTTCTGCACCTATTCTATACAATACTACTCTATAGGAAGCTCTGCTTATCTTTTTTGTCTATAGCTCTCCATGCTTAGTGTGGCACACACAGACACACAATGCAAAGACTGTGAACTTCTCTCCTTTTTATCTTCTTTCAGGTGTGATTTTTATATTGCCCCCGCATGTTACTTGCCCCAGGTGAGTTTAAAGGAGCATCACATACTTGAA
Source organism: Hyla sarda (assembly GCF_029499605.1). Taxonomy (NCBI): domain Eukaryota; kingdom Metazoa; phylum Chordata; class Amphibia; order Anura; family Hylidae; genus Hyla; species Hyla sarda. The sequence goes on from NC_079189.1 coordinate 606,339,801, forward strand.
ACAATCTTATTTTTTCACAATTTTGAAAGGGTGCCAATAATTTTGTATTTTTGGAGTTTGGTGTGACATTACAGTGGGGATCAAAAGTTTGGGCACCCCAGGTAAAAATTTGTATTAATGTGCATAAAGAAGCCAAGGAAAGATGGACAAATCTCCAAAAGGCATTGTTACGCTATGCGCTCCTGCCTCACACGCTGGCCGTGAGCGCATGATCCCCTTACCTTCTGCTGCCGACGGGACTGGGACTCGCATTGCGGGACGCACCCGCATGCGAGCCCCAGTCCGTCACTCTCCGGGTGTTTCCCCTGCCTCTGCTTCCGCCTCTTTGCTCCGGCGAGAGTGTCCCCGTCCCTTAGGGCATGCGCGCGCCGGAGCTTTAAGATTTAAAGGGCCAGTACGCTCATTATTGTAACCACCTGTGTCTTGTTGGTAAATTCCTCCACCCTCCTCAGTTCTCTGCCGGGTCTTTGTTGCCTTGTGCCCTAGAGAAAGCGTTCCTTTGTATTGCCTTGCCGTGTACCAAATCCTGCTCTTGTGACCTTGAACTTGCTTCTCTGCCGCCTGCCTACTGAACTTCGGCTACATCCCGACTACACTACTGTGCCTACAGCTATCCTGACTACGAGTTGTCTCATCCCTTCTGTGCTTCGCATCTCCTGAGCCGCCTGTGTGGTCGAGCTGTTGCCGGGGGTTGCGACCTGGGTGTCGTCTGCAGCAGCAAGCCCATCCTGCTTTGCGGCAGGCTCTGGTGATGACCAGCAGCACCTTTAGACTCCGCTCACTGCTACGGTCCGAGTCATCTGCCACACAGGTCCAGTGGATCCACATACACCGGAGTCCCTGTCTTCAGAAACGTGAGTGTTACAGTAATATCCGGCCATGGATCCCGCTGAGGAACCCCTGCCTGAAGTTGCGGATCTTTCCTCTGTTGTGATACGTCACTCACAGCAGTTGTCCCAACAGGTGCAGCAATTTTCTCAACTTGCAGCCATGATGCAACAGCTTGTGGCCTTACAACAGCAGCAGGTACCTCAATCTGGCCCACTCCCTCCTCCAGCTTCTGCAGTCTCTCCTGGCTCCCAGCTGCACCTGCCTTTGCCTTCCAAGTATGATGGGGATTCCAAGTCATGCAGAGGCTTTGTTACACAGTGCTCCATGCATTTGGAGCTCATGTCTGAACTGTTTCCAACTGAACGTAGTAAGGTGGCCTTTGTCATTAGTCTACTTTCTGGAAAAGCCCTGGCTTGGGCTACACCCCTTTGGGACCGTGGTGATCCTGTATCCTCCAATTTGTCTGCATTCTTGGCCGAATTTCACAGTGTCTTTGAGGAACCCGCACGTGCCTCTTCAGCTGAGATGGCGTTGCTGAATCTATGTCAAGGAGATTCTACGGTTGGTGACTATGCAGTTCAGTTCTGCATTTTAGCCTATGAACTCGACTGAAATGAAGAGGCCTTGTGTGCCACATTTAAAAAAGGACTGTGAAGTAGGATTAAAGATGCCCTAGCAGCACGAGATCCTCCATCTTCTTTGTCTGAACTTATCCACTTGGCCACACGCATCGATGTGCGTTTTGCCCAAAGGCAGGAGTAATTGCGCTTTGAGAGGGAATCTGCCTGCCTGACACCTGTGTCCCAACGTTCTCCTCTTCTGTCTCTTGCGCCTCTTGCCAAAGAGGTTATACAAGGAGATCATCCTCGTCTTACGCAGCAGGAGAGGTCACGACGACGCAATGAGAATTTGTGTTTGTACTGTGCTAGCCCGGAGCACTTTCTCAAGGACTGTACCGTATGTCCGCACCTAGGGTATGTGGGAGAGGCATCCCTGGGTGTGAATACTACTTCTTCACGCTTAACTATTCCTGTACAAGTCTTCGCTTCAGCCAAGTCTTCCTTCAGCGCTATAGCATTTTTGGACTCCGGATCTGCAGGTGACTTTATTGATTAGGCTTTAGTCCACAGGTATAATCTTCCTCTTACTCGGCTTGCCAAGCCCTTGTTCATCTCCTCTGTAAATGGACAAAATCTGGACTGTAAGGTTCATTTCTGTACTGAATCTCTCATCATGCAAGTGGGAGTATCGCATACATAGAAGATTGAATTCTATGTTTTGCCACACTGTACTTCTGAGATTCTTCTTGGTCTCCCTTGGCTGCAATGCCATTCCCCGCAACTGGATTGGAGACCTGGAGAAATAATTAGCTGGGGACAATCCTGTCAAAATTCTTGCCTCCAACCTATTCTGTGGTAAAGTTGTTTCTTGTCTTCCACGTTTGCCTGGCCTGCCGCCACCTTACCAAGTTTTCTCGGATGTCTTCTGCAAGAAACAGGCTGAATCTCTGCCATCACATCATCCTTACGACTGCCCTATTGATCTTCTGCCTGGTACCACTCCTCCTCATGGGAGGATATATCCTCTTTCAGTTCCTGAAACCAAAGCCATGGCTGAGTATATCCAGGAGAATCTCCAAAAAGGATTTATCCATAAGTCCTCTTCTCCTGCTGGAGCAGGTTTCTTCTTTGTAGGGAAGAAGGATGGCTCACTCCATCCCTGCATTGACTACAGGGGACTTAACAAAATCACGGTAAAGAACCGTTACCCTCTACCTCTTATCTCAGAACTTTTTGACCGTTTACGTGGTGCCAAGGTCTTCTCCAAGCTGGACTTACGCGGTGCGTATAACCTCATTCGTATCCGCAAGGGAGATGAATGGAAAACGGCCTTCAATACTCGTGACGGACATTTTGAGTATCTTGTTATGACTTTTAGTCTCTGCAATGCTCCAGCCGTTTTCCAGGAATTCGTTAATGATATCTTCCGTGATCTTCTCTACCTGTGTTGTTGTATACCTTGATGACATCCTGATCTTCTCTTCCAACTTGGAGGAGCATCGTGCTCATGTTCGCCTGGTTCTTCAGAGACTACGGAAGAATCATCTCTACGCCAAATTGGAGAAATGCCTGTTCGAAAAGTCTAGTCTTCAGTTTCTTGGCTACATTGTCTCTCATCAGGGCCTGCAGATGGATCCAGATAAGTTATCTGCAGTTTTGGATTGGCCTCGTCCTTCGGGCCTACGTGCAATTCAACACTTTCTGGGATTCGCTAACTATTATCGTCAGTTTATCCCACATTTTTCATCCTTGGTTGCTCCTATTGTAGCTCTCACGAAAAAAGCATCCAATCCTAAGTCTTGGCCTCGAGAGGCTGAAGAGGCCTTCTCCCGTTTAAAGTCTGCATTTGCCTCCACTCCCGTGCTTACAAGACCTGATCCAGAGAGGCCCTTTGCGTTGGAGGTTGATGCCTCATCTATTGGAGCGGGTGCCGTCCTCGCACAGAAAAACGCCAAGGGTAAGAGTGTAACTTGTGGGTTCTTCTTCAAGACCTTCTCTTCTGCTGAGAGGAATTACTTCATTGGAGATTGTGAACTTCTCACTATTAAGCTAGCTTTGGAGGAATGGCGACATTTACTGGAAGGTTCTTCTCATCCGGTCAGCATTTACTCCGATCATAAGAATCTTTTATACCTTCAGTCTGCTCAGCGTTTGAACCCCCGCCAGGCAAGATGGTCACTGTTTTTTTTTCCTGTTTCAATTTCTTCATTCACTTCCATCCTGCAGACAAGAACATCAGGGCTGATGCACGCTCCAGGTCCTCGGACATCATTGGTTTGGACTCCAAGCTTAGGCACATTATTCCTCCTGACCGTTTGATTCCTGCCGCTCCTGCCGAGATTCAGCAAATTCCGCCGGGAAAATCCTTTGTGCCCACCAGATTGAGACGCAAGGTCTTGAAATGGGGTCATTCTTCCTTAACAGCAGGACATCCTGGAATACGCAAGACCCTACATCTTTTTCCCGGCACTACTGGTGGCCCCATCTTGAACGTGATGTTTCTGATTTTGTTCGGTGCTGTGTAACTTGTGCCCGTGACAAAACTCCTCGGCAAAGACCTATAGGCCTCTTACAGCCTCTACCCATTCCAGAGACTCCCTGGTCCCATATCACCGTGGATTTCCTCACCGATCTGCCACCTTCTCATAATAACACCGTCATCTGGGTCGTGGTAGATCGGTTTTCCAAGATGGCTCACTTCATTCCTCTACCAGGTCTTCCTTCTGCTCCGCAGCTGGCGAAGTACTTCTTGTCCCATGTCTTTCGTTTACATGGTCTTCCACAGCATATCGTTTCGGATCGAGGTGTGCAGTTTGTTTCTAAGTTCTGGCGAGCCCTTTGTAACCGTCTGGACATCAATCTGGACTTCTCCTCGGCCTACCACCCTCAGTCCAACGGTCAGGTGGAAAGGGTCAATCAAATCCTTGAGACTTATCTTCGCATTTTGTTTCAGCTCGCCAAGATGATTGGGTCGACCTTCTCCCCTGGGCTGAATTCTCATATAATCTTAAGGATTCCGAGTCCACGAGGTCGTCTCCCTTTTTTGTTGTCTACAGACTCCACCTCCGTCCTCCTCTTCCTCTCCCAGTCTCCTCCGGTGTGCCTGCTGTTGATGAGCTGGTCCGTGACTTCTCCACCATCTGGCAACAGACCCGACAATCATTGTCCCAGGCTTCTTCACGCATGAAGGCGCAAGCGGATAAAAGGTAGAAGACCTCCTCCGTCCTTCTCTCCTGGTGACATGGTGTGGCTTTCATCCAAATACATCCGCTTCAAGATCCCCTGTTACAAGCTCGGTCCCACTACCTTGGTCCCTTCCAGATTCTACAAAAGATCAATCCTGTCTCCTACAAACTCCGTCTACCTGCTATGTTACGTATTCCCAATTCCTTCCACGTCTCTCTCCTCAAGCCTCTTGTTGTAAACCGTTTTTCTCAGAAGAAACCTCTCCCAACACCTGTCTCCGGCTCCTCAGATGTCTACAAAGTTAAACAGATCCTTTCTGCAAAAACTGTGAGAGGTAAACAATTTTTTTTGGTCGTCTGGAGGGGTTATGGTCCTGAGGAGAGATCTTGGGAACCTGAGGAGAATATCCTGGACCGTGACCTTCTCAGGAGTTTCCTCTCTCATAAAAGGAGGGGGAGACGGGGGGCGTGTCCGGACATGGCCGTGTGAGGACGCGTGTGTGAGGAGCTCCCGCTGACCGCCGCTTACTTATCCTTCCTACGTTGCTCCTGATGGGGAACAGGACCAAGAAGGCTAAAAAGAAGGTGGCCGAGACACCCCAGGACCCCAAGATGTCCAACCTGGATGCCTACTTTACACGATCCCAGCACCAGCGCCCTGAGACCGCGCGCTCCCCAGTACCGCTGAGCGCCATCTTGCCGCGGCCTTCATCGGAGCCGCTGCCTCCTCCGGGCCGCGCCCCTACGGTGGTGAGCGAATCCCCCCTCCCTCTGCCACCTACCTCATGCAGGGGGGATACCCGGAGCTGCCCGCTCCTCAGTCGGAGGCCTCACTTGCCCGGGACGGACTCCTCGCTGCCGCTCTGCCCGACAGGTCTCCTATCCAGGCTGCTGCGCAGCAACTCACCGCGGAGGCACAAGCGGAGGATCTGGTGAGTCTGCAAACCCCTGCCTGCTCCCACAATGCTGCCCTGAGCCCGACCAGCCTCCCTCCCCTGGTGTCAAAGCCTGGAAGTCGCGGGCAGGGTCCAGCCATCATCCCCGACCTGCTTACTGGGGAGTGCCCTCTTACCCCAGAGTCGTTGCTGCTGCAACCCGCCATGGGCCCCTCACCATCCCCCACTCCGGGTCCGGGCAGCATGTACAGAGGCCCTGTGGAGGATATTGCCCATGGACTCTCTAGCGAACCCCTGGACATTCATATGGCCCTGAGACCTCCTCCTTCTCCTCAAGATCTGCAGGGGTCGCCGTCACCACACTGGTCGGTAGGGTCACCTTGGTCTGGGGTGGCTGCGGGGTCCCCCCTGGGGTTGGGAAGCGCATCCCTTCATGAATGCTCCCCATCACCTCCTAAGGGGCTGGTGACAGGCCCTCTGCAATTGGGCTCTGCTCCCCCACGCATGTCTCCTCCTCCCTGCAGCCTGGACTCTACCCCACCCATCTTCCGACCAGGCGTCCAGTCTACTGATGCCCCCGCTCGGGACCAAGTCTTCCTAGCTCATGGTGTGGGGTCCTCAGGCATGCCACATACTCCTGTTCCATCCCCGCCTGTCACACTGGCAGACCTACAACTCCTTGTCCACTCACTTCCATCTAAGGCGGATATTGCTGTACTTGCCAAACAATTGGTGGACGAGTGTAAACAGGAATTTGCCCAATTCCGTACAGAACTGACTACTCTAAATACCAGGATCTCCGCTGCGGAATCTGCCCAAGAGTCTACATCCTCCTCAGTCCAAGCCCTCCAAGCGATAGTTCACAGCCAGTCCGAGCAATTATTCTCCCTGCAACAACACATGGATGACATGTAGAACCGCAGCCGGCGGAACAATATCCGCGTAAGGGGCCTCCCTGAGGCGGTATCTCCTTCTGAACTGTGGGACGCTCTCACTGTCATTTTCAACGATCTCCTTGATCGCCCACCAGATACCTATATTGAAATGGATAGGGCTCACAGGGCCCTCCGACCACCTAGCACTACTGACCAGATCCCCAGGGATGTCATCTGTCGGATTCATTTTTATGCACTTAAGGAGGACACTCTACGCAGCGCTAGGCGCAGACAGCGGATCTCTTATAAGGAGGTTCCTATCCAATTGTACTCTGACCTATCCAGACACACCCTGGCACAACGTGCCGCCCTCAAACCTCTCCTGCATGCCCTTAGGGAGAAGGGGATGCAGTATCGCTGGGGGTTCCCCTTTTCCCTGAATGTCCGTCGTAATGGCAGGAGCTATTCTCTCCACTCTCCTGAGGACTTGCCCAGTTTCCTGCAGGACCTGGACCTGCCCGATGTTGTTCTACCCTCCTGGCCGGCTGTGCTGCCCTTCTCCAACAAACGCCCGCTGCCGACTTCCCCCTCCCCGCCTGCTAAATCCCCCAGAGCTGGGGCATCTACCGGAGGACTTCCCCGTAGGGGTCCTAGACCCCCCCCCCCTGCCTCGAAGACCCGCTCATTCCGGGCCACTGCAGCGGCCACCACAGCTGGGAACGGATTCCCGCCCCGCTGAGAACAGCCTGTGGCGAAACGGCGGGCGGGCGGGCAATGTGTTAGATTTTTTAATTGTCTCACACTATAGATTGTGGACTGCAGCCACAATCTATCTTTTCAATTCAATTAAGATAGCATGCAGTGTCATGCCAATCAATGGATTATGGATCAATATGTGTGAGGTTATTTTAATCTTGGCTCAATAAACGTTAAGTTTTATATTGGGTGGGAAATATAGGGTCTTAGTGACCGCTTAGCGGTCAAATGTTAATAATATGTGTCATCAAGGCTCCTGGCCTTGGTGGAGTAAAGCCGTGTGGTTTTCCAGTGTTTGTGCTGCAGTGCAGCCTGATGCTGTGTTTTTTTTAGTTTGGCTGGAAGGCTAACATGGGACGGCTTTACTGGGAATGACCAAGAGCAGGGTGGGGGTCATTCCCCACAATCCAGGCCAGATTGTCTTTTGGGAGCTGACACAGCTAGGAGAAGCTGCGTGTTTGAAGCTTTGTGTTGGATAACCGAAAAGCCATTGCTTTGTGCCACGCGGCACGAACCCCAGTGTGAACTGTTACCTAAGGAAGCTAAGTTGGACTTTTGTTTGCTGTTTCATTTTCCTGTGTTTAAGACTGTGTTTGCCATTTATTTTGAGTGTGAATAAAACACTGGACTTTTGCTTTACAAACGCTGTCTCTGTACCTCAAAACTGCTAAGTGCACCTCACGACAAGAGCAAGTCTTCACACTATATATATATATATATATATATATATATGCACTGCTCATCACATTTGTGGTGTCCCGGTACCATATTGCATACCGTACCTTGTATGGTGGTCCCCAAAGTCAGAGTTACTACGTTCAGGTAGTGTCCCCCAGGACAGCCCCTAGTCGCCTCCTTATTCTCTAATGCTATGATGTTAATGTGTATATATTTAATAATATGTAAACTTAATATAAGGTATATTAGAAAATTTACCTTGCTAGCTTCGCAGGGGGGGGGGGGGGGAGGCGAAAAGTACAGCGGAGCCGCAATTCACAGCGCAAGGGGTTAAAGGCAACGCTGGGCCCTCCCGCGCATCCGATCCTGAAACTCCGCCCACTGGAGCAGCATAGCGAAAAAACGTAAAGTGCTGCAGTGGGCCAAAAGTACTAAAGAACCAACACAATATAAGACTCTAAGGCACCAAATCATTAAATTGAATTCTTGCCTGCATTCACTTCAGCTCCCAATCGTCGCACTCAAGTTCCAGCTCAGCGCTCTCCAGTTCCAGGTCGATGCTCTCAAGTTCGAGCTCTTCTCACTCAAGTTCCAGATTAAAGAACAGCTGCGTCTCTTTAAGAGACCGACGCTCCCAAGCTGCATTTAAAGGGCCAACGCGCTCAATCAAGATGTCAGCACCTACAGCACCACTGCCACCACCTGTCCAGCAGGATGGTGGTGCTCCTGCGACCCCGCCAAGGGGGTCACCGCAACAAGCAAACAGAAGGCTACCTGCTTCACCTCCAGCTCCACATCTCAACTTGGGAGCTCCTGTAGCCATACCTGTCTTCCTGGGGAATCCAGTCCTCCCCAACTACGATGGGGATCCCTTCACCCTGAGGGACTTCAAGGAGAAGATACAGAGTCTCTTTGTTTTTTATTCTTTTCCCCCTAACCAGCAGGTGCAGTTACTTATGAGACAGCTACAGGGGTCTGCATTGGAAGAGGTCCGCACCTGGCCAGCTGCCGACAAGGCTACAGTGAAACAAATTTTCGAGGGGCTCTACCAAGTGTTCGAGAGTCACTGCCCCTCTGAGGTACGTCTAAGGTAGTACGACCGACGTCAGAAGCCAGGTGAGACACTTCGGGCATATGCTGTGGCATTACAGAATGCCTTAGAGGCTGTGCATAAACTAGATAGCCTCACGCCTGAGCAGGGTAACAAGGTGCTCATGGACAGATTCATAGACGGGGCACAGAATAAATGGGACAAGGCCCAACTTAGAATGCTGGCGGTGCAGAACCCTGACATATCTTTCCCTGCCTTTAAAAGACTAGCTGTAAAAGTCATTGTGTCAGGATCTGTGGCAGAAGGAGTTAATGCCCCTTCCACTGAGTAGTTCGGAGCCTCTGCTCGGCCAGTACCATCATCACCGCCTGCTCCTGCACCATTACCTGCCCCTACAAGCCCTGTGACCTTAGACTTACAAAGTGTACGGCAGGACATTAACCAGTTAACTGAGGCCGTCAAAGAACTTGCTAGCCAGACCTGTCCGCCTAGCTGGGGAGCACTTCCCCTTAAAGAACCTATTCCTACTCCCCGTCTTGCTAGTTCCCAGTCCGCGTGTTCCAAGTCAGAACTCTCCAATTATGTTGCCCAATGCCGCTATGTAACAATTTTTGTGGAGGGGGTGCAGTTAGAGGCCCTCGTTGATACGGGTTCCCAGCTATCCACCATTCCAAAAGATGTGTTTTATAGGTATTGGGTTCCTGAAATGTTGTGTGAACCCGATGATGTGGATTTTCAGGTGATGGCAGGGAACGAGAAACCAGTACCCAGGCATGGGTACTGGGTGCCCACCATACACGTGGGAGAACATGTCCTTAGAGGACATGTTATTGTTACCAATGGCAGTGATGAGAATGCAGCAGAGTTTATCTTAGCGATGAACATCATGAGACACTGTTTTGAGGAGATTGTAGGCTCATTACATGCATCTTTCCCTCACATGTCACCCTCAGGCCGGCGAGCCATGCAACACCATCTGAAGACACTCCAAGTCGAACAGAAGTTTGTCAACTACCAAGGGGAGATCTGTCGTGTGAGAATCCAAGACATACGGGCTGTTACTCTGCAACCGCAGACCATCATTTGGTGCCGTGCCCGACCCGGGGTGAGGAACCAAGGTTATCAGGCGCTCTTGCAACCCATTCAACTAGAAGACTACCCTTTGGTATGCGCAGCTAGAAGCCTTGTAACTGTAAGAAATGGGAGAGTCCCGGTTCGAGTGGCTAACCTATCCCAAACCGCTACCAGACTAACCAAGCATACGCCTATAGCCCAGCTGCATCACCTGGACTCCCGAGACGTGATTTCAAAGCCACAAGTTGCCAGACAGTGGACTGCTCAGGCTGCCCAGGGGGCCGACAAGATGAAGATGAAGATACTGCCCGGGACCAGGTTGGAGGAGTCATTCAAGTGGCTAAACAATTCCAGGAAGCCTTCAGTAAACACCCCACTGACTTTGGCTGGACCACGATGATCCAACATCGGATCCTAACTGGGGATACTCCTCCCATCAAAAAGAGGCATCGGCCAGTCACGCCTGGGATGTACCAGACAGTGAAGAAAATGCTGGAGGAAATGAAGGAGGCTGATGTCATTCGGGAGAGACAGCGCCCCTGGGCTGCTCCTTTTGTTCTTGTTAAAAAGAAAGACGGAACCATTCGATTTTGTGTGGACTAGAGAAAGTTAAATGATGTCACCCACAAAGATGCTTACCCTCTTCCTAGGATAGAAGAGTCCCTCACTGCTTTGGGATCCGCAGCCTATTTTTCTACACTAGACCTGACCAGTGGATACTGGCAAGTACCCATGGCCAAGGAAGATCGGGAGAAGACGGCGTTTGCGACCCCAATGGGGCTCTTTGAATTCAAAAGTATGCCCTTTGGACTTTGCAACGCACCGGCTACCTTTCAACACTTAATGGAGAGATGCCTTGGACACCCGAACTTCCAAAGTGTTCTTCTTTACCTGGATGATGTCATTGTCTACTCTCGGACATACCAGGAACACCTGGATCATCTCAGAGAAGTCTTCCAAGTCCTGATACAACATGGACTGAAAGTCAAGCCCTCCAAGTGCCATTTATTGAATCCCAAAGTCCACTATCTGGGACATGTCGTCAGTGCCGAAGGCGTACAACCTCATCCTGATAAAGTGAGTGCTGTGAAAGATTGGCCTACACCTAGAATTGTACGTGACATACGGAGTTTCTTGGGGTTTGCGGGCTATTACAGGCGGTTCATCCCTCACTTCGCTCAAATTGCTGGGCCTCTGACTGCTCTGTTGTGGGGAGTTTCCAAGGAGAACTACAATGGAAGACTCCCGATACAGTGGGATGAAGACCAAGAAATAGCCTTCCAGGCCCTGAAGCGCCTCCTTACTGAACACCCCATTCTAGCGTATCCTGACTACAGCCAGCCATTCCGACTGTACACTGATGCCAGCTTTGAAGGTTTGGGGGCCATTCTGTCGCAGATACAGGATGGTAAAAAGAGAGTTATAGCCTATGCCAGTAGGCACCTACGGGGCGCAGAAAGAAATGATGCTAACTATAGTTCCTTCAAGCTAGAATTCCCTGCTTTGTTCTGGGCAGTCACTGAAAAATTCAAGGACTATTTGACAGCTACTCCCTTTACGGTCTACACCGATAACAATCCTTTGGGACACCTGAACACTGCCAAGCTGGGAGACATTGAACAATGCTGGGCCTCTTGATTGGCCAACTATGACTTCAACATCAAGTATCGAAGCGGGAAGATCAATGTCAACGCAGTTGTGCTCTCTCATATGGCCCCCGGTGAGGAACCACCCATGGAAGATGTGTGGGAAGATGTAGAGATGCCGCCCTTTTACCAGAGATTCGTGAATCAGAGTACTCTGACAACTCCACATTAGGTGCAGTATAATTCCCCCCCATTAGGTGCAGTATAGCTCCCACAGTAGGTGCAGTACAGTTCCCCCACGTTAGAAGGTGACGACCCTGGGCCTCCTAAGGTTCCCGAAGATCTGTATACCTGGAAGACCTTGCAAGATGAGAGTCGGGTCATGGGGGATCTTCTGGACTATCTATTGCAGAAGAGAGTGCCGACTAGGCTCCGCAAGGTGCAAGGGGACTTGGAGTTGAAGAGGTTGTGGCGACAGAGAAATCGCCTGTTCCTCCACAAAGGACTGCTTTGCAGAAATTCCTTGGATCCAGTCTCCGGAGAGCGTCTGCATCAGATCTTAGTCCCTCGAAGGGACGCAGCCATGGTCCTTAATGCCTATCACGACCAGTCGGGACAGGGTAGGGATGCGTGGAGATATTGAGAAGTGGTGTGCCGAGTGCACCATCTGCAATGTCACCAAGAATCCTCATAAGGACGCAAGAGAACCTCTACACCCCATCCATACTGAGAGGCCTAACCAACTTGTTGCTCTGGACCACGTGAAGTTATACCCTACCAGATCAGGATATGCCTATGCCCTGACCATGGTGGACCATTATTCCAAGTGGGTGGTCAAAGGATCTGACTGCCAGAACGGCTGCCCAGGTCTTCTACAGCCATTGGGTCCAACCTTTGGGGTGTCCTGAATCGGTCCTCACTGATCGAGGGACTGCGTTTGAGGCTCAGTTATTTCAAGAACTCTGCCAGTTCCATGATTGCAAGAAGCTTCAGACCACTGCATATTACCCTCAGGGGAATGGGTTGTGCGAAAGGATTAATCAGGTATTCATCCACATGCTAAGGGCAGCATCTGTTTCAAAACATGAAGAGTAGCCCCGACTTCTGCCTGAACGGTTGGAGATTTACAATAATACTATCCACTGCTCCACAGGATACACTCCTTTCTTCCTTATGATGGGCCGACATGGCCAACTGCCCAAGGATAGAGCCTTCGGGTTACAAGCACCTTTCAACAACTCCCCTCAAACCTCTCAAGATTGGTTTTCTGAGCATCGAAGTAGGATTGAAGAAGCTAAGGACATTGTGGAAAAGAAAATGGGCGAGGCTCAGTACAGGCAGCAAAAGGATTACAATCGGCATGCCTCCACTCAGCCACTGCAACTTGCAGATAGAGTCTGGCTCAGAAAGTTTCCTCGGTCACATAAGCTGGATTCTCTGTGGGAGACGGAGCCTTACACTATTACGGCAATGCCATATCCCGACACGGATGTTTACGAAGTACAGAAGGAGGGGTTTCAACCACAAGTGGTCCACCGAAATAGGATAAAACTGTGTGTGAAAGACGACTTGCCAGAGCCGCCTCCTCCTGCTTCCTCAGAAGCAAGGCCGATCAGAGAGTATGTTCCAGGAGAGGGAATCCATCCTACAATGGACGTTCCACTGTTCTCCCCTCATCAGCCTGCAATGTTCTTTGGCGTACCGTGTCTGGCTTTAGCCCAACCATCCTTGATCTCCCCGCCCGGCACCGATTGCATTCCAGTGACAGCTCCAAGTACTCCAGTGACAGTCCTCACCAAGCCTCATGGGTCACACCAGTCCTGCAGAAGATATGACTCCTGTTTCCAGCCCTCAAGTTGGTCCCTCGGGGACTGAAGTTTCTAGAGAATTGTTTTTTGATGAGGTTCCTTGAGAGTCAAGAAGTGGTGTTGCGCTGGTCTCAAAGGTCTACGCAGGGAAAACTACCCTTAAGGTATCAAGACTGACCTTTCATGTAGTGCTGTACACATAGTACCTCAAACTAATCACTGCAGTGTACTTACCTCACCTTAACTTAGTACACAAAACAACAAAAATATCTAGTCAGATTCAAAAATGTTAAGTAGGATCTATCTCATGTATAATAATATCATCCTGTTACTAAATTCATGAACCAAGTAATCCTGTCCATGAGTTTACCCATGTATATGTTTGTACCTCAAAAAAGTTATAGTTTTATAGTGTTTATACAGCCTGACCAATGGACATTCAAGAAGTTATGCCCAGGACTGTTATAAAGCAACCTTCACTTCGTCCCTCTGTCTTAGGGGACAGACGTCGAGGCCGACTTATTTTAAGTAAGGGGGTTTGTGGTGTCCTGGTACCATGTTGCATACTGTACCTTGTATGGTGGTCCCCAAAGTCAGAGTTACTACGTTCAGGTAGTGTCCCCCAGGTGGGACAGCCCCTAGTCGCCTCCTTATTCTCTAATGCTATGATGTTAATGTGTATATATTTAATAATGTGTATATTTAATATAAGGTCATGTTATTTCCTCTATGGTATGTAGGAGGACCTTTTGGAGGTCCTTGGGTCACATGTTACCCATAACTCTCTGTACAGGAGATTGACAGTGTTATGGACCAGTGAGCTTAAGTCCAGCCCCTGCCAATATAAGGGAGCTGCAGCCATTGATCTCTCTCTCTTGCTCCTGAGCTGCAAAGCAAACAGCATATCTCTTGGGTTGCTGCTCTCATAGATGCAACAATTACCTTCTTAAGTTCAATAGACTCACGAGGTCCCAACCACTTGTCCTGCTCTAATAGACTCTGTTGTATGGACTGTTCCTGTTCATTATTGCCTAAAGTTCTGACAGGTTTCTGCAAATCTCCGGTTGTGGTCAATCAATTATTTCCTATCTCCCTATCGCTCTTGGGACGGGTGACGGTAGGACAAACATTACAGAGAATAGCCCTCACCCTGGCATCACGAATAGAAAGAGTTAAGCAAGCACCCTTAGTAACCGCACAGCTACACTCCCATATACCCTACTCCCCCAGGCTGTGACACATTTGGTGGAGAATGCAGTCAAAGCAGTGAGGCCAGCATGGTTGCTAGAGGTAACTGCACAATAAGAAGCGTATGTCTTGGGTGAAAGCTGCTGAAGTTCAAGGCCCGTCCAGCACCATGGAAGAAGCAATAAAACAGCTGGTACTAGCCCAACAGCAGTCCATGGCCTCAGGGCCGGATCATAATTGGCGCTCATGGAGTGCCTGCTCCGGCCGCAGGGGGCCCCCGCCCCGGGCCCGCAGGGGGCCACCGTCACATTCGGGACATCCCTGTGTCCCGAAAAATCTTTTCAGGACACAAGGGTGTCCCGGCGGTTACTCCTTTCGGCGGCCCCCGCGTTAACTTTAAAAACGCAGGGGCCGCCGGGAAGTAGTGCCCATAGAAGAGCGGACCGGAGCATCGAGGAGGACGCGCATGCATGATAAGTGACCAGCAGCACGTCATCTTCAGTGTTCCGACCTCCGCTCCTTTGGTTGCGGGACCTACTGCTATGGCCCATAGGCCATAGCAGTAGATTGTGACCCCGGACCGGTGGAGCGGTGGTCGGAATACTGAAGTGGGACAGTAAACAGGCATACAGCCTCCAGCCATACATTGTATATGGCTGAAGGCTGTATGTCTGTGGGGGAACTATACTGCACCTAATGTGGGGGAACTATACTGCACCTAATGTGGGGGAACTATACTGCACCTAATGTGGGGGAACTATACTGCACCTACTGTGGGGAGCTATACTGCACCTAATGTGGGGAAATTATACTGCACCTAATGTGGAGGAACTTTACTGCACCTAATGTGGGGCAAGTATACTGCAGCTAATGTGGGGGAACTGTACTGCACCTAATGTGGGGGAACTGTACTGCAGCTAATGTGGGGGAACTGTACTGCAGCTAATGTGGGGGAACTGTACTGCAGCTAATGTGGGGGAACTGTACTGCACCTAATGTGGGGGAACTGTACTGCACCTAATGTGGGGGAACTGTACTGCACCTAATGTGGGGGAGCTATACTGAACCTAATGTGGGGGAGCTATACTGAACCTAATGTGGGGAACTATACTGCACCTAATGTGGGGAGCTATACTACACCTAATGTGGGGCAACTATACTGCACCTAATGTGGGGCAACAATACTGCACCTAATGTGGGGCAACTATACTGCACCTAATGTGGGGCAACTATACTGCACCTAATGTGGGGAAACTATACTGCACCTAATGTGGGAGAACTGTACTGCACCTAATGTGGGGGGACTGTACTGCACCTAATGTGGGGGGACTGTACTGCACCTAATGTGGGGGGACTGTACTGCACCTAATGTGGGGGGACTGTACTGCACCTAATGTGGGGGGGACTGTACTGCACCTAATGCGGGGGAACTATACTGCACCTAATGTGTCGGAACTATACTGCACCTAATGTGGGGCAACTATACTGCACCTAATGTGGGGGAACTGTACTGCACCTAATGTGGAGGAACTGTAATGCACCTAATGTGGAGGAACTGTACTGCACCTAATGCCAACCTAATGTGCGGAGACTTATACTGCCAACTTAATGTGGGGGAACTACAACCTAATGCGGGGGAACTATACAGCCAACCTAATGCGGGGGAACTATACTGCCAACCGAATGCGGGGGAACTATACTGCACCTAATGTGGGGCAACTATACTGCACCTAATGTGGGGGAACTGTCGGGGGGGGGAATCATAATGAAGTGCTCCATCTTCCAGGCAGCCTTAATCTGGCCCTGCATGGCCTCCAGCAGGAGACCACCAGGCAATAACAGCAGTCCATGGCACAACAGCAGGAAGCCAACAGGCAACAGCAGGAGACCAACCGGCTACTGAGACAGCAGATGATGGCGCTGCAGGCCACAGCGACGACACAGACCATGGCAGACGCCTGCAAAGCCATACGAATGGCGATGCCAAAGATGACAGCGGCCGATGATGTTGAGACTTACTTGGCGGTGTTCGAGAGAGTGGCTGAGAGGGAGAAGCTACCCCACGACCAGTGGGCTGAGGATATCGCCCCCTTCCTGACTTCCCAGTCGCAGCAGGCCTACTTTGATTTGCCAGATGACCAGGCTGCAGACTACAGCACGGTGAAGGGTGAGATACTTGACAGACTGGGGGTTACTGTGTGGGTCCGGGCCCAGCTTGTGAGGGAGTGGGGATATAAGCCGGATGAGCCTGCCCGGCCGCAATACTATGACTTATTGCAGCGGCTCCAGAAGTGGCTACAGCCAGAGGTCCTGTCTAGTGTTGCTCGCGAATATTCGCAATTCGAATTTTATTTGCGAATATCGCATATTCGCGAATTCGCGAATATTCGCAAATATAGCGCTATATATTCGTAATGACGAATATTCGTTTTTTTATTTGTTTTTTTTTCACAGTACACATCACAGTGATCATCCCTCTCTGCTTCCAGCTTATGTGGTGTAAGAAGGCTCTAATACTACTGTGTGAGACTGGCGTGTGAATTTTCGCATATGCGAAAATTTGCATATGCTAATTTTCGCATATGCGAATTTTCGCATGTTAATTTGTTGTTTATGCAAATTTTCGTATATGTTAATTTTCGCATATGCGAAAATAAAACGAGAATATTACGAATATGCGAATATTCGCGAATATGACGAATATTCGTCCATATATTTGTGAATATTCGCGAATTCGAATATGGCCTATGCCGCTCAACACTAGTCCTGTCCCCCTCTTCTATGCTTGACCGTCTCCTGGCTGAAATGTTCTGGATGGCTTTGCCCACACCCCTCCAGAGTTGGGTTGGTCAGGTATCTCCTAGTAATGCCACCACCAGACTGGGGAGGAGGCGGTTAAACCCAGAAGGTCCCCACCTTTGCAAAAGAGGATGTTGGTCTCTAGGGTTCTCTGGGAGGTAATCCCTAAAGACCCTGCCCCGGTGGTGTGTCGGGCATGTCACAAGCCAGGACATATCAAGGCTAATTGCCCCCACCTGGGAGAAAACATGGACGTGACCCCTCCATGTATGCTCAGAGACTATGTGCCGCAGGAAACCCCAAGGCAGGAGGGTCGGGACACCTGTGCAGGGTGGAGTTGGGAGGGCGTGAGGTGGAGGCACTACTGGACTTGGGGAGCATGGTGACTCTGGTCAGGTTGGAGTTGGTACCCTGCATAGACTATACAGGATGGCAAGCGGGGGTGTTGTGCATCCACGGGGACTTGAGAGACTACCCCACCGCTCTGGTGACTGTGTCAACCCCAGCCGGCCAGTGGACCCACGAAATGGCCGTGTCTACAAAACTCCCTCATGAGCTGATTATTGAGAGAGACTTTCCAGGTTTTGTGTTTTTGTTGCCCCAGATAAAAGCTCCCCAAACCTGTGAGGGAGGGGTGTCCCCAATAGATTGGCCTTATTCAGGGGTGACCCCAGAACCGTGGGAATCTGACCCCGATGAACCCACAGTAGGGGTGACCACACCTGACGAAGAAGAAACATCTCCGTTACATGTAATGGTGGGAGATGTCGAGGAGCTGCCCTCTGTTGGCAGACCTCAACATCTCAGGAGAGAACTTTGGTACAGCCCAACACCAAGACCCAATGTTGTTGCGGGCCTATGAAAATGTCTTGGTTGTAGAAGGTGCACCCCAACAACCGGGGGCCGATCGGTATACCCCCGGTTTGTGGTCCACCAAGGGATGCTGTACCGGGTAAATCAGATGCGGGGTGAGAATGTGGTACAATTGGTGGTACCTAAAGTGTATAGGAGGATGGTGTTAGAGTCAGCCTACCAACATATACTAGGGGGACACCTGGGACAGCAGAAAATGCAGGACCGAATTTTGCAGCGTTTTTACTGGCCCAGTGTGTACAAAAAGGTTGAAAGGTACTGTGAGTCCTGCCCTACATGTCAAATTACTAGCCCCCAGCCACATTACCGTAGTCTACTGGTTCCCTTTCCCATTATTGAGGTTCCGTTTGAGAGAATCGGTATGGATTTGGTGGGTCTCTTGCCAAAGTCCTCTAGGGGGCACCAACACATCCTGGTAATTCTGGACTATGCAACCAGGTATTCTGAGGCACTACCAATGCGACACACTTCAGCCAAACTCATAGCTAAAGAGATAATGGAGATGTTCTCCTGAATGGGTTTGCCTAAAGGTGTTGACAGACCAGGGTTCATGTCTAAAGTAATGAAAGAGCTCAGTAAGCTGTTGCAGGTAAAACTGTTACAGACCTCGGTGTACCACCCGCAGACAGATGGCCTGGTAGAAAGATTCAACCAAACGTAAAAAAATATGTTAAAGTGGGTGGTGGCTAGAGACGGGAAGAATTGGGATCTTTTGCTGCCCTATCTTATGCTCGCGGTGCGAGGAGTGCCCCAGGCCTCTACTGGGTTCTCGCCCTTTGAACTGCTGTACGGCAGACATCCACGTGGTCTGTTAGACATGGCTAAAGAAGCGTGGGAACAGCAGCCCACACCACACTAAAGTGTAATTGAGTATGTCACACAATTACAGGAACAAATGGAAACCATGTTTCCCTTGGTCAGGGAACATATGGAGGCAGCCCAGAGAGCTCAGAGCAGAGTTTATAATCACCAGGCTCGGGTACGGAATTTTAACCCAGGAGAACGGGTTCTGGTTCTAGTGCCAACAGTTGACAGTAAGTTCCTGGCTAGGTGGCAGGGTCTCTACGAACCCGGCCAGGTTTGTTAGGGGTAGAGGTTCCCGTCCCTCAGTCTTCTGCAAGGGAAGCGGCAGCAACAGTAAAGATTGCTGACAGCCTTTCCACTGCAGAAACTCAGGAGGCCAGGGAATTTGTCGCTAGGAACACCGATGTGTTTTTAGATCTACCTGGTCGTACTTCGGTCATCCGTCATGACATTGTCACTGAACCTCAGGTAAAAATACAGTTGAAACCATACCGAGTACCTAAGTCGTGACGACGAGCTATTGTGGAAGAAGTACAACATGTTGAAACTGGACGGTATTTAGGAATCAAAAAGTGAGTGGGCTAGCCCAATAGTCTTAACACCCAAATCAGACAGTACGTTATGGTTCTGTAACGACGTCCGGAAACTGAATGAAGTTTCCAAATTTGATGCGTATCCCATGCCCAGAGTTGATGAGCTTATTGAGAAGCTGGGACAAGCTCGGTACGTTTCTGTTTTGGACCTCACAAAAGGGTACTGGCAGGTACCCTTGACGGAGGCTGCCAAGGAGAAAACCTCGTGTGTTACACCAGAAGGCCTATTCCAATACAAGGTGTTACCCTTTGGGCTACATGGCACTCCTACTACATTCCAAAGGTTAATGGACATTGTACTCCGGCCACATCATCGGTATGCTTCGGCCTACCTAGATGATATTCTCATCCATAGCACAAATTGGGAAAGTCATCTTCCAAAAGTGCAGGCTGTGATAGACTCCCTCAGGAAAGCTGGGTTAACGGCTAACCCCCAAAAATGTGCAATCGAGCTGGAAGAGACCAAGTACCTGGGATACGTCACTGGGCGTGGGGATGTTAAACCTCCGGTAAACAAAGTTAAGGCCATACGGAATTGGCCACGTCCTGTCACTACCCAACAAGTGAGGTCGTTTCTGGGGATGGTGGGATATTATATGAGGTTCATTCCCCATTTTGCTACCATAGCTGCACCCTTAACAGACCTTTTAAAAGGACGCAAATCAGTAATGGTGAGGTGGAACGAAAAAGCAGAGTAGGCTTTCTCTGCTTTGAAGTCGGCCCTGTGTGGGTCTCCGGTTCTAGTGACACCCGACTTCAGAAAGGAGTTTATAGTGCAGTCAGATGCTTCCGAGGTAGGTCTTGGTGCGGTACTCTCTCAGGAAGAAGTCAATGGGGAAGAGCATCCCTTTGTCTTCCTCAGCCTCAAACTTACCCCGGCCGAGATCAGGTACAGTTTATTGGAGAGAGAGTGCCTGGCCATTAAGTGGGCACTCAAGTCTCTCCGCTACTACTTATTGGGAAGAAAATTCTGTCTAGTGACAGACTATTCCCCTCTCAAATGTATGTGTCAGGCGAAGGACAGAAATGCGAGGGTCACCCGGTGGTTTCTGTTGTAGTAGCTTGGGGGTGTAGGGTATATGGGGGTGTAGCTGTGCGGTTACTAAAGGGTGCTTGCTTAACCCTTTCTATTCGTGACGCCAGGGAGAGGGCTATTCTCTATATGCTTGTCCTACCGCCACCCATCCCAAGAGCGATAGGGAGATAGGACATAATTGATTGTCCACAACCGGAGATTTGCAGAAACTTCTCAGAACTTTTACTGAAGATTTTATGCAGTAATGAACAGGAACAGTCCATATAATAAAGTTTATTAGAGCTTGACAAGTGGTTGGGACCTCGTGAGTCTATTGAGCTTAGGAAGATAATTATTGCGTTGATCCACTGGATTTAGGGGTTTAGACTCGGTCACGAAATCACGCTAGCTTTAGCAGGGATTGAGATTTTAACTCACGGTTTAGATTCAGGCTTAGGCCGGCAGGCTTCTGGCCTAGCTTGTCTTTGAAAGTTGCGCAGATCCGTCCTGTTAGTCTGGCATCCACAAGAGCAGCAACCCAAGAGAGCGATCACTGGCTACAGCTCCCTTATATGGGTAGGGGTTGTCACTGGTCCATAACAACTGTCAATCTTTTGTATAAAGAGTTATGGGAAACCATGTGACCCAAGGACCTCTAAAGGTCCTCCAACCTACCATAGAGGAATCAATACCGTCACATGACCGAAGGTCCTGCGACGCTACCAAGGTAAGCATACTAATATACATTATATTAAATATATACATTTAAACATTACAAAATTAGAAAAGAATGAGGCGACTAGGGGCTGTCCCACCTGGGGGACCCTACCTGAACGTAGTAACTCTGACTTTGGGGACCACCATACAAGGTACGGTATGCAATACGGTACCGGGACACCACAAACCCCCTAAGTCGGCCTCGACGTCTGTCCCCTAAGACAGAGGGACGAAGTGAAGGTTGCTATATAACAGTCCTGGGCACAACTTTTCAAATGTCCATTAGTCCGGTCCCCCCACGGAAACAACAGCAGTGAATTTAAGTTCCCCTTCGGCAGAGATACATTTACTTGGTAGCCACGCCCAGGGGCGGGTCGTGGCACAGCGCAGGCTTTTTTCGCGCACTTTTCCAGCAGCAGGTTAACTCTTGCCTCGCTGACCGGACCAGAGGATCATAACATGTATTCACTTCTCACTTTACAAATTTCTGCAGCCAATAGATTTTTGCCTCCCCCCTTACTTTTCGCGTGTGCTCTCTGCACGCAACACCATACGCAAGATTCCGTACTCTTAAATGGTGCTTCGTAACACATTGATAAAGTCTTTTACATAGGGGGAGTACACTTTAACTGGTGGCAACAGCTGGAGGCACACACCCGTATCCTGTTCGTCGGATGCCAAAAAGCTATGTGGTAGCTTGGGGGTGTAGGGTATATGGGGGTGTAGCTGTGCGGTTACTAAAGGGTAGTTGCTTAACCCTTTCTATTCGTGACACCAGGGTGAGGGCTATTCTCTGTATGCTTGTCCTACTGCCACCCGTCCCAAGAGCAATAGGGAGATAGGAAATAATTGATTGTCCAAAACCGGAGATTTGCAGAAACTTGTCGGAACTTTTACTGAAGATTTTATGCAATAATGAACAGGAACAGTCCATATAACAAAGTCTATTAGAGCTTGACAAGTGGTTGGGACCTTGTGAGTCTATTGAGCTTAGGAAGATAATTGTTGCGCTGATCCACTGGATATAGGGGTTTAGATTTGGTCCAGTAATCCCGCTAACTTTAGCTGGGATTGGGATTTTAACTCACGATTTAGTTTCAGGCTGAGGACGGCAGGCTTCTGGCCTAGCTTGTCTTTGAAAGTTGCGCAGATCCATCCTGTTAGTCCAGCATCCAATAGAGCAGCAACCCAAGAGAGCGATCACTGGCTACAGCTCCCTTATATGGGCAGGGACTAAAGCTCACTGGTCCATACAACTGTCAATCTTCTGTACAAAGAGTTATGGGTAAACATGTGACCCAAGGACCTCCAAAGGTCCTCCAACATACCATAGAGGAATCAACACAGTCACATGACCGAAGGTCCTGCGACGCTACCAAGGTAAGCATACTAATATACATTATATTAAATATATACATTTAAACATTACTAAATTAGAAAAGAAAGAGGCGACTAGGGGCTGTCCCACCTGGAGGACCCTACCTGAACGTAACTGTGACTTTGGGGACCACCATACAAGATACGGTATGCAATACGGTACCGGGACACCACACTGTCACTGCAAAATTTCAAATTTACGGTGGAACACAGGGCCGGTCGGTTGCTTGGCAATGCCGATGTCTTAACCCGTGTACATTGTTGCACGGGTGTTCACCCCCTCGGCCTTGAACAAAGGGGGGGTATGTGATAAGGCAAAAGGGTTGGTGTTCAAAGGATGCTATGTGTCACCAAGGCTCCTGGCCTTGGTGGAGGGTCAGTAATGGTGTGGGGTGGCATTTTTTTGGGGGCCGTACAGCCCTCCATGTGCTTGCCAGAGGTAGCCTGACTGCCATTAGGTACCGAGATGAGATCCTCAGACCATATGCTGGTGCGGTTGGCCCTGGGTTCCTCCTAATGCAAGACAATGCTAGACCTCATGTGGCTGGACAGTGTCAGCAGTTCCTGCAAGAGGAAGGCATTGATGCTATGGACTGGCCCGCCCGTTCCCCAGACCTGAATCCGATTAAGCACATCTGGGACATCATGTCTCACTCCATTCACCAACGCCACATTGCACCACAGACTGTCCAGGAGTTGGCGGATGCTTTAGTCCAGGTCTGGGAGGACATCCCTCAGGAGACCATCCTCCACCTCATCAGGAGCATGCCCAGGCGTTATAGGGAGGTCATACGGGCACGTGGAGGCCACACACACTACTGAGCCTCATTTTGACTTGTATTAAGGACATTACATAAAGTTGGATCAGCCTGTAGTGCGGTTTTCCACTGTGATTTTGAGTGTGACTCCATATCCAGACCTCCATGGGTTGATAAATTTGATTTCCATTGATAATTTTTGTGTGATTTTGTTGTCAGCGCATTCAACTATGTAAAGACGAAAGTATTTCATACGATTAGTTCATTCATTCAGATCTAGGATGTGTTATCTTAGTGTTCCCTTTATTTTTTTGAGCAGTGTATAATACATGTATATACTATAATACTATAATACACGTATATGCTATAATACATGTGTTACGCCGAGCGCTCCGGGTCCCCGCTCCTCCCCGGAGCGCTCGCTACACTCCTCTCACTGCAGCGCTCCGGTCGGTTCCACGGACCCGGGGCGCTGCGATACCGCCTCTGGCCGGGATGCGATTCGCGATGCGGGTAGCACCCGCTCGCGATGCGCACCCCGGCTCCCGTACCTGACTCGCTCTCCGTCAGTTCTGTCCCGGCGCGCGCGGCCCCGCTCCCTAGGGCGCGCGCGCGCCGGGTCTTTGCGATTTAAAGGGCCACTGCGCCGCTGATTGGCGCAGTGGTTCCAATTAGTCTTTACACCTGTGCACTTCCCTATATCACCTCACTTCCCCTTCACTCCCTCGCCGGATCTTGTTGCCTTAGTGCCAGTGAAAGCGTTTCCTTGTGTGTTCCTAGCCTGTGTTCCAGACCTCCTGCCGTTGCCCCTGACTACGATCCTTGCTGCCTGCCCCGACCTTCTGCTACGTCCGACCTTGCTTCTGTCTACTCCCTTGTACCGCGCCTATCTTCAGCAGCCAGAGAGGTTGAGCCGTTGCTAGGGGATACGACCTGGTCACTACCGCCGCAGCAAGACCATCCCGCTTTGCGGCGGGCTCTGGTGAAAACCAGTAGTGACTTAGAACCGATCCTCTAGCACGGTCCACGCCAATCCCTCTCTGGCACAGAGGATCCACTACCTGCCAGCCGGCATCGTGACAGTAGATCCGGCCATGGATCCCGCTGAAGTTCCTCTGCCAGTTGTCGCTGACCTCACCACGGTGGTCGCCCAGCAGTCACAACAGATTGCGCAACAAGGCCAACAGCTGTCTCAACTGACTGTTATGCTACAACAGTTACTACCACAGCTCCAGCAACCATCTCCTCCGCCAGCTCCTGTACCTCCTCCGCAGCGAGTGGCCGCTTCTGGACTACGACTATCCTTGCCGGATAAATTTGATGGGGACTCTAAGCTTTGCCGTGGCTTCCTTTCCCAATGTTCATTACACTTGGAGATGATGTCGGACCAGTTCCCCACTGAAAGGTCTAAGGTGGCTTTCGTAGTCAGCCTGCTGTCTGGAAAAGCCCTGGCTTGGGCCACACCGCTCTGGGACCGCAATGACCCCGTCACTGCCTCTGTACACTCCTTCTTCTCGGAAATTCGAAGTGTCTTTGAGGAACCTGCCCGAGCCTCTTCTGCTGAGACTGCCCTGCTGAACCTGGTCCAGGGTAATTCTTCCGTTGGCGAGTATGCCGTACAATTCCGTACTCTTGCTTCTGAATTATCCTGGAACAATGAGGCCCTCTGCGCGACCTTTAAAAAAGGCCTATCCAGCAACATTAAAGATGTTCTGGCCGCACGAGAAATGCCTGCTAATCTTCATGAACTTATTCACCTAGCCACTCGCATTGACATGCGTTTTTCCGAAAGGCGTCAGGAGCTCCGCCAAGATATGGACTCTGTTCGCACGAGGCGTTTCTTCTCCTCGGCTCCTCTCTCCTCTGGTTCCCTGCAATCTGTTCCTGTGCCTCCCGCCGTGGAGGCTATGCAGGTCGACCGGTCTCGCCTGACATCTCAAGAGAGGACACGACGCCGCATGGAGAACCTCTGCCTGTACTGTGCTAGTACCGAACACTTCCTGAGGGATTGTCCTATCCGCCCTCCCCGCCTGGAAAGACGTACCCTGATTCCGCACAGGGGTGAGACAGTCCTTGATGTCCACTCTGCTTCTCCACGTCTTACTGTGCCTGTGCGGATGTCTGCCTCTGCCTTCTCCTTCTCTTCTGTGGCCTTCTTGGACTCTGGATCTGCAGGAAATTTTATTTTGGCCTCTCTCGTCAACAGGTTCAACATCCCAGTGACCAGTCTCACCAGACCCCTTTACATCAATTGTATAAACAATGAAAGATTGGACTGTTCCATACGTTTCCGCACGGAGCCCCTTCTAATGAGCATCGGATCTCATCACGAGAGGATTGAACTTTTGGTCCTCCCCAATTGCACCTCGGAAATTCTCCTTGGACTTCCCTGGCTTCAACTTCATTCCCCAACCCTGGATTGGTCCACTGGGGAGATCAAGAGTTGGGGGCCCTCTTGTTCCAAGGACTGTCTAAAACCGGTTCCCAGTAACCCTTGCCGTAACTCTGTGCTTCCTCCAGTAACCGGTCTCCCTAAGGCCTATATGGACTTCGCGGATGTTTTCTGCAAAAAACAAGCGGAGACTCTACCTCCTCACAGGCCTTATGATTGTCCTATCGACCTCCTCCCGGGCACTACTCCACCCCGGGGCAGAATCTATCCTCTCTCTGCCCCAGAGACTCTTGCCATGTCTGAATACGTCCAGGAGAATCTAAAAAAGGGCTTTATCCGTAAATCCTCCTCTCCTGCCGGAGCCGGATTTTTCTTTGTGTCCAAAAAAGATGGCTCTCTACGTCCTTGCATTGACTACCGCGGACTTAATAAAATCACGGTTAAGAACCGCTACCCCTTACCCCTCATCTCTGAACTCTTTGATCGCCTCCAAGGTGCCCACATCTTTACTAAATTGGACTTAAGAGGCGCCTATAACCTCATCCGCATCAGAGAGGGGGATGAGTGGAAAACAGCATTTAACACCAGAGATGGACACTTTGAGTATCTGGTCATGCCCTTTGGCCTGTGCAACGCCCCTGCTGTCTTCCAAGACTTTGTTAATGAAATTTTTCGTGATCTGTTATACTCCTGTGTTGTTGTATATCTTGATGATATCCTAATTTTTTCGGCCAATCTAGAAGAACACCGCCAGCATGTCCGTATGGTTCTTCAGAGACTTCGTGACAATCAACTCTATGCTAAAATTGAGAAATGTCTGTTTGAATGCCAATCTCTTCCTTTTCTAGGATACTTGGTCTCTGGCCAGGGACTACAAATGGATCCAGATAAACTCTCTGCCGTCTTAGATTGGCCACGCCCCTCCGGACTCCGTGCCATCCAACGTTTTTTGGGGTTCGCCAATTATTACAGGCAATTTATTCCACATTTTTCTACCATTGTGGCTCCTATTGTGGCTTTAACCAAAAAAAATGCCGATCCCAAGTCTTGGCCTCCTCAAGCGGAAGACGCCTTTAAACGACTCAAGTCTGCCTTCTCTTCGGCTCCCGTGCTCTCCAGACCTGACCCATCTAAACCCTTCCTATTGGAGGTTGATGCCTCCTCAGTGGGAGCTGGAGCTGTCCTTCTACAAAAAAACTCTTCCGGGCATGCTGTTACTTGTGGGTTTTTTTCTAGGACCTTCTCTCCGGCGGAGAGGAACTACTCCATCGGGGATCGAGAGCTTCTAGCCATTAAATTAGCACTTGAGGAATGGAGGCATCTGCTGGAGGGATCAAGATTTCCAGTTATTATTTACACCGATCACAAGAACCTCTCATACCTCGAGTCTGCCCAACGGCTGAATCCTCGTCAGGCCAGGTGGTCTCTGTTCTTTGCCCGATTTAATTTTGAAATTCACTTTCGACCTGCTGATAAGAACATTAGGGCCGATGCTCTCTCTCGTTCCTCAGATGCTTCTGAAATTGAACTCTCTCCTCAACACATCATTCCTCCTGACTGCCTGATTTCCACTTCTCCAGCCTCCATCAGGCAAACTCCTCCAGGAAAGACCTTTGTTTCTCCACGCCAACGCCTCGGAATCCTCAAATGGGGTCACTCCTCCCATCTCGCAGGTCATGCGGGCATCAAGAAATCTGTGCAACTCATCTCTCGCTTCTATTGGTGGCCGACTCTAGAGACTGATGTGGTGGACTTTGTGCGAGCCTGCACTATCTGTGCCCGGGATAAGACTCCTCGCCAGAAGCCCGCTGGTTTTCTTCTTCCTCTGCCTGTTCCCGAACAACCTTGGTCTCTGATTGGTATGGATTTTATTACTGACTTACCCCCATCCCATGGCAACACTGTTATTTGGGTGGTCGTTGATCGATTCTCCAAAATGGCACATTTCATCCCTCTTCCTGGTCTTCCTTCAGCGCCTCAGTTGGCTAAACAATTTTTTGTACACATTTTTCGTCTTCACGGGTTGCCTACGCAGATCGTCTCGGATAGAGGCGTCCAATTTGTGTCTAAATTCTGGAGGGCTCTCTGTAAACAACTCAAGATTAAATTAAATTTTTCTTCTGCATACCATCCTCAATCCAATGGACAAGTAGAAAGAATTAACCAGATCTTGGGTGACTATTTACGACATTTTGTTTCCTCCCGCCAGGATGACTGGGCAGATCTTCTACCTTGGGCCGAATTCTCGTATAATTTCAGAATCTCTGAATCTTCCTCCAAATCCCCGTTTTTCGTGGTGTACGGCCGTCACCCTCTTCCCCCCCTCCCTACCCCCTTGCCCTCTGGTCTGCCCGCTGTGGATGAAATTTCTCGTGATCTTTCCATCATATGGAGAGAGACCCAAAATTCTCTCTTACAGGCTTCTTCACGCATGAAGAGATTCGCGGATAAGAAAAGAAGAGCTCCTCCCATTTTTTCCCCTGGAGACAAGGTATGGCTCTCCGCCAAATATGTCCGCTTCCGTGTCCCTAGCTATAAGTTGGGACCACGCTATCTTGGTCCTTTCAAGATTTTGCGCCAGATTAATCCTGTCTCTTACAAACTTCTTCTTCCTCCTTCTCTTCGTATTCCTAATGCCTTTCATGTTTCTCTTCTTAAACCACTTATCATTAACCGTTTCTCTCCCAAATCTGTTCCCCCCACTCCTGTCTCCGGCTCCTCGGACGTCTTCTCCGTCAAAGAAATTTTGGCATCTAAAAAGGTCAGAGGGAAAACCTTCTTTTTAGTGGATTGGGAGGGTTGTGGTCCAGAAGAGAGGTCCTGGGAACCTGAGGACAATATCCTGGACAAAAGTCTGATCCTCAGGTTCTCAGGCTCCAAGAAGAGGGGGAGACCCAAGGGGGGGGGTACTGTTACGCCGAGCGCTCCGGGTCCCCGCTCCTCCCCGGAGCGCTCGCTACACTCCTCTCACTGCAGCGCTCCGGTCGGTTCCACGGACCCGGGGCGCTGCGATACCGCCTCTGGCCGGGATGCGATTCGCGATGCGGGTAGCACCCGCTCGCGATGCGCACCCCGGCTCCCGTACCTGACTCGCTCTCCGTCAGTTCTGTCCCGGCGCGCGCGGCCCCGCTCCCTAGGGCGCGCGCGCGCCGGGTCTTTGCGATTTAAAGGGCCACTGCGCCGCTGATTGGCGCAGTGGTTCCAATTAGTCTTTACACCTGTGCACTTCCCTATATCACCTCACTTCCCCTTCACTCCCTCGCCGGATCTTGTTGCCTTAGTGCCAGTGAAAGCGTTTCCTTGTGTGTTCCTAGCCTGTGTTCCAGACCTCCTGCCGTTGCCCCTGACTACGATCCTTGCTGCCTGCCCCGACCTTCTGCTACGTCCGACCTTGCTTCTGTCTACTCCCTTGTACCGCGCCTATCTTCAGCAGCCAGAGAGGTTGAGCCGTTGCTAGGGGATACGACCTGGTCACTACCGCCGCAGCAAGACCATCCCGCTTTGCGGCGGGCTCTGGTGAAAACCAGTAGTGACTTAGAACCGATCCTCTAGCACGGTCCACGCCAATCCCTCTCTGGCACAGAGGATCCACTACCTGCCAGCCGGCATCGTGACAACATGTATACACTATAATACTATAATACACGTATATGCTATAATACATGTATACACTATAATACTATAATACATGTATATACTATAATGCTATAATACATGTATATACTATAATACTATAATACATGTATATACTATAATACTATAATACATGTATATACTATAATACTATAATACATGTATATACTATAATACTATAATACATGTATATACTATAATACTATAATACATGTATATACTATAATACTATAATACATGTATATACTATAATACTATAATACATGTATACACTATAATACTATAATACACGTATATGCTATAATACATGTATACACTATAATACTATAATACATGTATATACTATAATGCTATAATACATGTATATACTATAATGCTATAATACATGTATATACTATAATACTATAATACATGTATATACTATAATACTTGTATATGCTATAATACTATAATACATGTATATACTATAATACTATAATACATGTATATACTATAATACTATAATACACGTATATACTATAATACTATAATACACGTATATACTATAATACATGTATATCCTATAATACTATAACACATGTATATTGTCACGATGCCGGCTGGCAGGTAGTGGATCCTCTGTGCCAGAGAGGGATTGGCGTGGACCGTGCTAGTGGATCGGTTCTAAGTCACTACTGGTTTTCACCAGAGCCCGCCGCAAAGCGGGATGGACTTGCTGCGGCGGTAGTGACCAGGTCGTATCCACTAGCAACGGCTCAACCTCTCTGACTGCTGAAGATAGGCGCGGTACAAGGGAGTAGGCAGAAGCAAGGTCGGACGTAGCAGAAGGTCGGGGCAGGCAGCAAGGATCGTAGTCAGGGGCAACGGCAGGAGGTCTGGAACACAGGCTAGGAACACACAAGGAAACGCTTTCACTGGCACGATGGCAACAAGATCCGGCGAGGGAGTGCAGGGGAAGTGAGGTGATATAGGGAAGTGCACAGGTGATCAGGCTAATTGGAACCACTGCGCCAATCAGCGGCGCAGTGGCCCTTTAAATCGCAAAGACCCGGCGCGCGCGCGCCCTAAGGAGCGGGGCCGCGCGCGCCGGGACAGGACCGACGGAGAGCGAGTCAGGTACGGGAGCCGGGGTGCGCATCGCGAGCGGGCGCTACCCGCATCGCGAATCGCATCCCGGCTGGAGGCAGTATCGCAGCGCCCCGGGTCAGTGGATCTGACCGGAGCGCTGCAGTGAGGAGAGTGTAGCGAGCGCTCCAGGGAGGAGCGGGGACCCGGAGCGCTCGGCGTAACAGTACCCCCCCCCTTGGGTCTCCCCCTCTTCTTAGAGCCTGAGAACCTGAGGAGCAGACTTTTGTCTAGGATATTGTCCTCAGGTTCCCAGGATCTCTCTTCTGGACCACAACCCTCCCAATCCACTAAAAAAAAGGTTTTCCCTCTGACCTTTTTTGATGCCAGAATCTCTTTGACGGAGAAGATGT
Organism: Hyla sarda; assembly: GCF_029499605.1. NCBI lineage: Eukaryota > Metazoa > Chordata > Amphibia > Anura > Hylidae > Hyla > Hyla sarda. Next base: position 606,370,728 of record NC_079189.1, read on the forward strand.
CCGAGGAGCCGGAAACAGGAGTGGGAGGAACAGATTTGGGAGAGAAACGGTTGATGATGAGTGGTTTAAGAAGAGAAACGTGAAAGGTATTAGGAATACGAAGAGAAGGAGGAAGAAGAAGTTTGTAAGAGACAGGATTAATCTGACACAAAATTTTGAAAGGACCAAGATAGCGTGGTCCCAACTTGTAGCTAGGGACACGGAAGCGGACATATTTAGCGGAGAGCCATACCTTGTCTCCAGGGGAAAAAATGGGAGGAGCTCTTCTTTTCTTATCCGCGAACTTCTTCATGCGTGATGAAGCCTGTAAGAGAGAATTTTGGGTCTCTCTCCATATGATGGAAAGGTCACGAGAAATTTCATCCACAGCGGGCAGACCAGAGGGCAAGGGGGTAGGGAGGGGGGGAAGAGGGTGACGGCCGTACACCACGAAAAATGGGGATTTGGAGGAAGATTCAGAGACTCTGAAGTTATACGAGAATTCGGCCCATGGAAGAAGATCTGCCCAGTCGTCCTGGCGGGAGGAAACAAAATGTCGTAAATAATCACCCAGGACCTGGTTAATTCTTTCTACTTGTCCATTGGATTGGGGATGATATGCAGAAGAAAAATTTAGTTTAATCTTGAGTTGTTTACAGAGAGCCCTCCAGAATTTAGACACGAATTGGACGCCTCTATCCGAGACGATCTGCGTAGGCAACCCGTGAAGACGAAAAATGTGTACAAAAAATTGTTTAGCCAACTGAGGCGCTGAAGGAAGACCAGGAAGAGGGATGAAATGTGCCATTTTGGAGAATCGATCAACGACCACCCAAATAACAGTGTTGCCACGGGAAGGGGGTAAATCAGTAATAAAATCCATACCAATCAGAGACCAAGGCTGTTCGGGGACAGGCAGGGGATGAAGAAAACCAGCGGGCTTCTGGCGAGGAGTCTTATCCCGGGCACAGATAGTGCAGGCTCGCACAAAGTCCACAACATCCGTCTCCAGAGTCGGCCACCAATAGAAGCGGGAGATGAGTTGCACAGATTTCTTGATGCCCACATGACCTGCGAGATGGGAGGAGTGACCCCATTTGAGGATTCCGAGGCGTTGGCGTGGAGAAACAAAGGTCTTCCCTGGAGGAGTTTGCCTGATGGAGGCTGGAGAAGTGGAAATCAGGCAGTCAGGAGGAATGATGTGTTGCGGAGAGAGTTCAACTTCCGAAGCATCCGAGGAACGAGAGAGAGCATCGGCCCTAATGTTCTTATCGGCAGGCCGAAAGTGAATTTCAAAATTAAATCGGGCAAAGAACAGAGACCACCGGGCCTGGCGAGGATTCAGCCGTTGGGCAGACTGGAGGTAGGAGAGGTTCTTGTGATCGGTGTAAATAATAACTGGAAATCTTGATCCCTCCAGCAGATGCCTCCATTCCTCAAGTGCTAATTTGATGGCTAGAAGCTCTCGATCCCCGATGGAGTAGTTCCTCTCCGCCGGAGAGAAGGTCCTAGAAAAAAAACCACAAGTGACAGCATGCCCGGAAGAATTTTTTTGTAGAAGAACAGCTCCAGCTCCCACTGAGGAGGCATCAACCTCCAATAGGAAGGGTTTGGAAGGGTCAGGTCTGGAGAGCACGGGAGCCGAAGAAAAGGCAGACTTGAGTCGTTTAAAGGCGTCTTCCGCTTGAGGAGGCCAAGACTTGGGATCGGCATTTTTTTTGGTTAAAGCCACGATAGGAGCCACAACGGTAGAAAAATTGGGAATAAATTGCCTGTAATAATTGGCGAACCCCAAAAAGCGTTGGATAGCACGGAGTCCGGAGGGGCGTGGCCAATCTAAGACGGCAGAGAGTTTGTCTGGATCCATTTGTAGTCCCTGGCCAGAGACCAAGTATCCTAGAAAAGGAAGAGATTGGCATTCAAACAGACATTTCTCAATTTTGGCATAGAGTTGATTGTCACGAAGTCTCTGAAGAACCATACGGACATGCTGGCGGTGTTCTTCTAGATTGGCAGAAAAAATCAGGATATCGTCCAGATATACAACAACACAGGAGTATAAAAGATCACGAAAAATTTCATTAACAAAGTCTTGGAAGACGGCAGGGGCGTTGCACAGGCCAAAGGGCATGACCAGATACTCAAAGTGTCCATCTCTGGTGTTAAATGCCGTTTTCCATTCATCCCCCTCTCTGATGCGGATGAGATTATAAGCACCTCTTAAGTCCAGTTTAGTAAAGATGTGGGCACCTTGGAGGCGATCAAAGAGTTCAGAGATGAGGGGTAGGGGGTAGCGGTTCTTAACCGTGATTTTATTAAGACCGCGGTAGTCAATGCAAGGACGTAGGGAGCCATCTTTTTTGGACATAAAGAAAAATCCGGCTCCGGCAGGAGAGGAGGATTTACGGATAAAGCCCTTTTTTAAATTTTCCTGGACGTATTCAGACATGGCAAGAGTCTCTGGGGCGGACAGAGGATAAATTCTGCCCCGGGGTGGAGTAGTGCCCGGGAGGAGGTCGATAGGACAATCATAAGGCCTGTGAGGAGGTAGAGTCTCAGCTTGTTTTTTGCAAAAGACATCCGCAAAGTCCATATAGGCCTTAGGGAGACCGGTTACTGGAGGAACCACAGAGTCACGGCAAGGGTTACTGGGAACCGGTTTTAGACAGTCCTTGGAACAAGAGGGCCCCCAACTCTTGATCTCCCCAGTGGACCAATCCAGGGTTGGGGAATGAAGTTGAAGCCAGGGAAGTCCAAGGAGAATTTCAGAAGTGCAATTGGGGAGGACCAAAAGTTCAATCCTCTCGTGATGAGATCCGATGCACATTAGAAGGGGCTCCGTGCGGAAACGTATGGTACAGTCCAATCTTTCATTGTTTACACAATTGATGTAAAGGGGTCTGGCGAGACTGGTCACTGGGATGTTGAACCTGTTGACGAGAGAGGCCAAAATAAAATTTCCTGCAGATCCAGAGTCCAAGAAGGCCATAGTAGAGAAGGAGAAGGCAGAGGCAGACATCCGCACAGGCACAGTAAGACGTGGAGAAGCAGAGTAGACATCAAGGACTGTCTCACCTTTGTGCGGAGTCAGCGTACGTTTTTCCAGGTGGGGAGGACGGATAGGACAATCCCTCAGGAAGTGTTCGGTACTAGCACAGTACAGGCAGAGATTCTCCATGCGGCGTCGTGTCCTCTCTTGAGGTGTCAGGCGAGACCGGACGACCTGCATAGCCTCCACGGCGGGAGGCACAGGAACGGATTGCAGGGGACCAGAGGAGAGAGGAGCCGAGGAGAAGAAACGCCTCGTGCGAACAGAGTCCATATCTTGGCGGAGCTCCTGACGCCTTTCGGAAAAACGCATGTCAATGCGAGTGGCTAGGTGAATGAGTTCATGTAGATTAGCAGGGATTTCTCGTGCGGCCAGAACATCTTTAATGTTGCTGGATAGGCCTTTTTTAAAGGTCGCGCAGAGGGCCTCATTATTCCAGGATAATTCTGAAGCAAGAGTACGGAATTGTACGGCATACTCGCCAACGGAAGAATTACCCTGGACCAGGTTCAACAGGGCAGTCTCAGCAGAAGAGGCTCGGGCAGGTTCCTCAAAGACACTTCGGATTTCCGAGAAGAAGGAGTGTACAGAGGCAGTGACGGGGTCATTGCGGTCCCAGAGCGGTGTGGCCCAAGACAGGGCTTTTCCAGACAGAAGGCTGACTACGAAAGCCACCTTAGACCTTTCAGTGGGAAACTGGTCCGACATCATCTCCAGGTGCAGGGAACATTGGGAAAGAAAGCCACGGCAAAACTTAGAGTCCCCATCAAATTTATCCGGCAAGGATAGGCGTAGACCAGAAGCGGCCACTCGCTGCGGAGGAGGTGCAGGAGCTGGCGGAGGAGATGATTGCTGAAGCTGTGGTAGTAACTGCTGTAGCATAACGGTCAGTTGAGACAGCTGTTGGCCTTGTTGCGCTATCTGTTGTGACTGCTGGGCGACCACCGTGGTGAGGTCAGCGACAACTGGCAGAGGAACTTCAGCGGGATCCATGGCCGGATCTACTGTCACGATGCCGGCTGGCAGGTAGTGGATCTTCTGTGCCAGAGAGGGATTGGCGTGGACCGTGCTAGTGGATCGGTTCTAAGTCACTACTGGTTTTCACCAGAGCCCGCCGCAAAGCGGGATGGACTTGCTGCGGCGGTAGTGACCAGGTCGTATCCACTAGCAACGGCTCAACCTCTCTGACTGCTGAAGATAGGCGCGGTACAAGGGAGTAGGCAGAAGCAAGGTCGGACGTAGCAGAAGGTCGGGGCAGGCAGCAAGGATCGTAGTCAGGGGCAACGGCAGGAGGTCTGGAACACAGGCTAGGAACACACAAGGAAACGCTTTCACTGGCACGATGGCAACAAGATCCGGCGAGGGAGTGCAGGGGAAGTGAGGTGATATAGGGAAGTGCACAGGTGATCAGGCTAATTGGAACCACTGCGCCAATCAGCGGCGCAGTGGCCCTTTAAATCGCAAAGACCCGGCGCGCGCGCGCCCTAAGGAGCGGGGCCGCGCGCGCCGGGACAGGACCGACGGAGAGCGAGTCAGGTACGGGAGCCGGGGTGCGAATCGCATCCCGGCTGGAGGCAGTATCGCAGCGCCCCGGGTCAGTGGATCTGACCGGAGCGCTGCAGTGAGGAGAGTGTAGCGAGCGCTCCGGGGAGGAGCGGGGACCCGGAGCGCTCGGCGTAACATATATACTATAATACTATAATACATGTATATACTATAATACTATAATACATGTATATACTATAATACTATAATACATGTATATACTATAATACATGTATATACTATAATACATGTATATACTATAATACTATAATACTTGTATATGCTATAATACTATAATACATATATATACTATAATACATGTATATACTATAATACATGTATATACTATAATACTATAATACATGTATATGCTATAATACTATAATACATGTATATACTATAATACTATAATACATGTATATACTATAATACTATAATACATGTATATACTATAATACATGTATATACTATAATACTATAAGACATGTATATGCTATAATACTATAATACATATATATACTATAATACATGTATATACTATAATACTTGTATATGCTATAATACATATATATACTATAATACATGTATATACTATAATACTATAATACATGTATATACTATAATACTTGTATATACTATAATACTATAATACATGTCTATACTATAATACTATAATACATGTATATACTATAATACTATAATACATGTATATACTATAATACTATAATACATGTATATACTATAATACTATAATACTTGTATATACTATAATACTATAATACTTGTATATACTATAATACTATAATACATGTATATACTATAATACTATAATACATGTATATATTATAATACTATAATACATGTATATACTATAATACATGTATATGATATAATACTATAATACATATATATACTATAATACATGTATATACTATAATACTATAATACATATATATACTATAATACATGTATATACTATAATACTTGTATATGCTATAATACATATATATACTATAATACATGTATATGCTATAATACTATAATACATATATATACTATAATACATGTATATACTATAATACTATAATACATGTATATACTATAATACTATAATACTTGTATATACTATAATACTATAATACATGTATATACTATAATACTATAATACATGTATATACTATAATACTATAATACATGTATATACTATAATACAGACATTTAGTGTATTTTGTCCTGTTATTGTCGGTGTCCATACATCTTCTTATCCACATAGACACCTACAGTCCCCGTCCTCTAACATATACACTATAATACATGTATATACTATAATACTATAATACATGTATATACTATAATACTATAATACATGTATATACTATAACACTATAATACATGTATATACTATAATACTATAATACATGTATATACTATAATACTATAATACATGTATATACTATAATACTATAATACATGTATATACTATAATACTATAATACATGTATACACTATAATACTATAATACATGTATACACTATAATACTATAATACATGTATACACTATAATACTATAATACATGTATATACTATAATGCTATAATACATGTATATACTATAATACTATAATACATGTATATACTATAATACATGTATACACTATAATACTATAATACATGTATATACTATAATGCTATAATACATGTATATACTATAATGCTATAATACATGTATATACTATAATGCTATAATACATGTATAAACTATAATACTATAATACATGTATATACTATAATACATGTATATACTATAATACTATAATACATGTATATACTATAATACATATATATACTATAATACATGTATATACTATAATACTATAATACTTGTATATGCTATAATACTATAATACATGTATATACTATAATACTATAATACATGTATATACTATAATACATATATATACTATAATACTATAATACATGTATATACTATAATACTATAATACTTGTATATGCTATAATACTATAATACATGTATATACTATAATACTATAATACATGTATATACTATAATACATGTATACACTATAATACTATAATACATGTATATACTATAATACTATAATACATGTATATACTATAATACATGTATACTATGATGCTATAATACATGTATATACTATAATGCTATAATACATGTATATACTATAATACTATAATACATGTATATACTATAATACTATAATACATGTATATACTATAATACTATAATACATGTATATACTATAATACTATAATACATGTATATACTATAATACATGTATACACTATAATACTATAATACATGTATACACTATAATACTATAATACATGTATATACTATAATGCTATAATACATGTATATACTATAATGCTATAATACATGTATATACTATAATACTATAATACATGTATATACTATAATACTATAATACATGTATATACTATAATACTATAATACATGTATATACTATAATACTATAATACATGTATACACTATAATACTATAATACATGTATACACTATAATACTATAATACATGTATACACTATAATACTATAATACATGTATATACTATAATACTATAATACATGTATATACTATAATACTATAATACATGTATATACTATAATACTATAATACATGTGTTACGCCGAGCGCTCCGGGTCCCCGCTCCTCCCCGGAGCGCTCGCTACACTTCCCTCACTGCAGCGCCCCGGTCGGTTCCACGGACCCGGGGCGCTGCGTTACCACCTCCGGCCGGGATGCGATTCGCGATGCGGGTAGCGCCCGCTCGCGATGCGCACCCCGGCTCCCGTACCTTACTCGCTCCCCGTCAGTTCTGTCCCGGCGCGCGCGGCCCCGCTCCCTAGGGCGCGCGCGCGCCGGGTCTTTGCGATTTAAAGGGCCACTGCACCGCTGATTGGTGCAGTGGTTCCAATTAGTGTTTACACCTGTGCACTTCCCTATATCACCTCACTTCCCCTTCACTCCCTCGCCGGATCTTGTTGCCCTAGTGCCAGAGAAAGCGTTCCTTGTGTGTTCCTTGCCTGTGATTCCAGACCTTCTGCCGTTGCCCCTGACTACGATCCTTGCTGCCCGCCCCGACCTTCTGCTACGTCCGACCTTGCTTCTGTCTACTCCCTTGTACCGCGCCTATCTTCAGCAGCCAGAGAGGTTGAGCCGTTGCTAGGGGATACGACCTGGTCACTACCGCCGCAGCAAGACCATCCCGCTTTGCGGCGGGCTCTGGTGAAAACCAGTAGTGACTTAGAACCGATCCTCTAGCACGGTCCACGCCAATCCCTCTCTGGCACAGAGGATCCACTACCTGCCAGCCGGCATCGTGACAACATGTATATACTATAATACTATAATACATGTATACACTATAATACTATAATACATGTATACACTATAATACTATAATACGTGTATATACTATAATACTATAATACATGTATAAACTATAATGCTATAATACATGTATATACTATAATACATGTATATACTATAATACATGTATACACTATAATACTATAATACATGTATATACTATAATGCTATAATACATGTATATACTATAATGCTATAATACATGTATATACTATAATGCTATAATACATGTATATACTATAATACTATAATACATGTATATACTATAATACATGTATATACTATAATACTATAATACATGTATATACTATAATACATGTATATACTATAATACTATAATACATGTATATACTATAATACTATAATACTTGTATATGCTATAATACTATAATACATGTATATACTATAATACATGTATATACTATAATACATGTATACACTATAATACTATAATACATGTATATACTATAATACTATAATACATGTATATACTATAATACTATAATACATGTATATACTATAATGCTATAATACATGTATATACTATAATACTATAATACATGTATATACTATAATACTATAATACATGTATATACTATAATACTATAATACATGTATATACTATAATACATGTATACACTATAATACTATAATACATGTATATACTATAATGCTATAATACATGTATATACTATAATGCTATAATACATGTATATACTATAATACATGTATATACTATAATACTATAATACATGTATATACTATAATACTATAATACATGTATATACTATAATACTATAATACTTGTATATACTATAATACATGTATATACTATAATACTATAATACATGTATATACTATAATACTATAATACATGTATATACTATAATACTATAATACTTGTATATACTATAATACTATAATACATGTATATACTATAATACTATAATACATGTATATACTATAATACTATAATACATATATATACTATAATACATGTATATACTATAATACTTGTATATGCTATAATACTATAATACATATATATACTATAATACATGTATATACTATAATACTATAATACATGTATATACTATAATACTATAATACATGTATATACTATAATACTATAATACATGTATATACTATAATACTATAATACATGTATATACTATAATACTATAATACATGTATATACTATAATACATGTATACACTATAATACTATAATACATGTATACACTATAATACTATAATACATGTATATACTATAATGCTATATTACATGTATATACTATAATACATGTATATACTATAATACTATAATACATGTATATACTATAATACATGTATACACTATAATACTATAATACATGTATAAACTATAATGCTATAATACATGTATATACTATAATACATGTATATACTATAATACATGTATATACTATAATACATGTATACACTATAATACTATAATACATGTATATACTATAATGCTATAATACATGTATATACTATAATACATGTATATACTATAATACTATAATACATGTATATACTATAATACTATAATACATGTATATACTATAATACATGTATACACTATAATACTATAATACATGTATAAACTATAATGCTATAATACATGTATATACTATAATACATGTATATACTATAATACATGTATACACTATAATACTATAATACATGTATATACTATAATGCTATAATACATGTATATACTATAATACTATAATACATGTATATACTATAATACATGTATATACTATAATACTATAATACATGTATATACTATAATACATATATATACTATAATACTATAATACATGTATATACTATAATACTATAATACATGTATATACTATAATACATGTATACACTATAATACTATAATACATGTATATACTATAATACTATAATACATGTATATACTATAATACATGTATACACTATAATACTATAATACATGTATATACTATAATGCTATAATACATGTATATACTATAAAGCTATAATACATGTATATACTATAATACTATAATACATTTATATACTATAATACTATAATACATGTATATACTATAATACATGTATACACTATAATACTATAATACATGTATATACTATAATACTATAATACATGTATATACTATAATGCTATAATACATGTATATACTATAATGCTATAATACATGTATATACTATAATACTATAATACATGTATATACTATAATACATGTATATACTATAATTTCTAGAATACTTGTATATACTATAATACTATAATACATGTATATACTATAACACTATAATACATGTATATACTATAATACTATAATACATATATATACTATAATACATGTATATACTATAATACTTGTATATGCTATAATACTATAATACATATATATACTATAATACATGTATATGCTATAATACTATAATACATATATATACTATAATACTTGTATATGCTATAATACTATAATACTTGTATATACTATAATACTTGTATATACTATAATACTATAATACTTGTATATACTATAATACTATAATACATGTATATACTATAATACTATAATACATGTATATACTATAATACTATAATACATGTATATACTATAATACTATAATACATGTATATACTATAATACTATAATACATGTATATACTATAATACATGTATATACTATAATACTATAATACTTGTATATACTATAATACTATAATACATATATATACTATAATACATGTATATACTATAATACTATAATACATGTATATACTATAATACTATAATACTTGTATATACTATAATACTATAATACATGTATATACTATAATACTATAATACATGTATATACTATAATACTATAATATATGTATATACTATAATACATGTATATACTATAATACTATAATACATGTATATACTATAATACTATAATACATATATATACTATAATACATGTATATACTATAATACTTGTATATGCTATAATACTATAATACATATATATACTATAATACATGTATATACTATAATACTATAATACATGTATATACTATAATACTATAATACATGTATATACTATAATACTATAATACATGTATATACTATAATACTATAATACATGTATATACTATAATACTATAATACATGTATATACTATAATACATGTATACACTATAATACTATAATACATGTATACACTATAATACTATAATACATGTATATACTATAATGCTATATTACATGTATATACTATAATACATGTATATACTATAATACTATAATACATGTATATACTATAATACATGTATACACTATAATACTATAATACATGTATAAACTATAATGCTATAATACATGTATATACTATAATACATGTATATACTATAATACATGTATATACTATAATACATGTATACACTATAATACTATAATACATGTATATACTATAATGCTATAATACATGTATATACTATAATACATGTATATACTATAATACTATAATACATGTATATACTATAATACTATAATACATGTATATACTATAATACATGTATACACTATAATACTATAATACATGTATAAACTATAATGCTATAATACATGTATATACTATAATACATGTATATACTATAATACATGTATACACTATAATACTATAATACATGTATATACTATAATGCTATAATACATGTATATACTATAATACTATAATACATGTATATACTATAATACATGTATATACTATAATACTATAATACATGTATATACTATAATACATATATATACTATAATACTATAATACATGTATATACTATAATACTATAATACATGTATATACTATAATACATGTATACACTATAATACTATAATACATGTATATACTATAATACTATAATACATGTATATACTATAATACATGTATACACTATAATACTATAATACATGTATATACTATAATGCTATAATACATGTATATACTATAAAGCTATAATACATGTATATACTATAATACTATAATACATTTATATACTATAATACTATAATACATGTATATACTATAATACATGTATACACTATAATACTATAATACATGTATATACTATAATACTATAATACATGTATATACTATAATGCTATAATACATGTATATACTATAATGCTATAATACATGTATATACTATAATACTATAATACATGTATATACTATAATACATGTATATACTATAATTTCTAGAATACTTGTATATACTATAATACTATAATACATGTATATACTATAACACTATAATACATGTATATACTATAATACTATAATACATATATATACTATAATACATGTATATACTATAATACTTGTATATGCTATAATACTATAATACATATATATACTATAATACATGTATATGCTATAATACTATAATACATATATATACTATAATACTTGTATATGCTATAATACTATAATACTTGTATATACTATAATACTTGTATATACTATAATACTATAATACTTGTATATACTATAATACTATAATACATGTATATACTATAATACTATAATACATGTATATACTATAATACTATAATACATGTATATACTATAATACTATAATACATGTATATACTATAATACTATAATACATGTATATACTATAATACATGTATATACTATAATACTATAATACTTGTATATACTATAATACTATAATACATATATATACTATAATACATGTATATACTATAATACTATAATACATGTATATACTATAATACTTGTATATACTATAATACTATAATACATGTATATACTATAATACTATAATACATGTATATACTATAATACTATAATATATGTATATACTATAATACATGTATATACTATAATACTATAATACATGTATATGCTATAATACTATAATACATGTATATACTATAACACTATAATACATGTATATACTATAATACTATAATACATGTATATGCTATAATACTATAATACATGTATATACTATAATACTATAATACATGTATATACTATAATACTATAATACATGTATATACTATAATACATATATATATATATACTATAATACTATAATACATGTCTATACTATAATACTATAATACATGTATATACTATAATACTATAATACATGTATATGCTATAATACTATAATACACGTATACACTATAATACTATAATACATGTATATACTATAATACACGTATACACTATAATACTATAATACATGTATACACTATAATACTATAATACATGTATATGCTATAATACTATAATACATGTATATACTATAATACTATAATACATGTATATACTATAATACTATAATACATGTATATACTATAATACTATAATACATGTATATACTATAATACTATAATACATGTATATACTATAATACTATAATACATGTATATACTATAATACTATAATACATGTATATACTATAATACTATAATACATGTATATACTATAATACTATAATACATGTATATACTATAATACTATAATACATGTATATGCTATAATACTATAATACATGTATATACTATAATACTATAATACATGTATATACTATAATACTATAATACATGTATATACTATAATACATATATATATATATACTATAATACTATAATACATGTCTATACTATAATACTATAATACATGTATATACTATAATACTATAATACATGTATATGCTATAATACTATAATACACGTATACACTATAATACTATAATACATGTATATACTATAATACACGTATACACTATAATACTATAATACATGTATACACTATAATACTATAATACATGTATATGCTATAATACTATAATACATGTATATACTATAATACTATAATACATGTATATACTATAATACTATAATACATGTATATACTATAATACTATAATACATGTATATACTATAATACTATAATACATGTATATACTATAATACTATAATACATGTATATACTATAATACTATAATACATGTATATACTATAATACTATAATACATGTATATACTATAATACTATAATACATGTATACACTATAATACTATAATACATGTTTATACTATAATACTATAATACATGTATATACTATAATACTATAATACATGTATATACTATAATACTATAATACATGTATATACTATAATACATGTATATACTATAATACATGTTTATACTATAATACATGTATATACTATAATACTATAATACATGTATATACTATAATACTATAATACTATAATACTATAATACATGTATATACTATAATACTATAATACTTGTATATACTATAATACTATAATACATGTATATACTATAATACTATAATACATGTATATACTATAATACATGTATATACTATAATACATGTATATGCTATAATACTATAATACATATATATACTATAATACATGTATATACTATAATACATGTATATACTATAATACTTGTATATGCTATAATACTATAATACATATATATACTATAATACATGTATATGCTATAATACTATAATACATATATATACTATAATACTATAATACATGTATATACTATAATAATTGTATATGCTATAATACTATAATACATATATATACTATAATACATGTATACGCTATAATACTATAATACATGTATACACTATAATACTATAATACATGTATATACTATAATACTATAATACATGTATATACTATAATACCATAATACATGTATATCCTATAATACTATAATACATGTATATCCTATAATACATGTATATACTATAATACTATAATACATGTATATAATATAATACAGACATTTAGTGTATTTTGTCCTGTTATTGTCGGTGTCCATACATCTTCTTATCCACATAGACACCTACAGTCACCGTCCTCTGACATATACACTATAATACATGTATATACTATAATACTATAATACTTGTATATGCTATAATACTATAATACATGTATATGCTATAATACTATAATACATGTATATACTATAATACTATAATACATGTATATACTATAATACATGTATATACTATAATACTATAATACATGTATATACTATAATACTTGTATATACTATAATACATGTATATACTATAATACTATAATACATATATATACTATAATACAGACATTTAGTGTATTTTGTCCTGTTATTGTCGGTGTCCATACATCTTCTTATCCACATAGACACCTACAGTCACCGTCCTCTGATATATACACTATAATACATGTATATACTATAATACTATAATACATGTATATACTATAATACATGTATATACTATAATACTATAATACTTGTATATGCTATAATACTATAATACATATATATACTATAATACATGTATATACTATAATACTATAATACATGTATATACTATAATACTATAATACTTGTATATACTATAATACTATAATACATGTATATACTATAATACTATAATACATGTATATACTATAATACTATAATACATGTATATACTATAATACATGTATATACTATAATACATGTATATACTATAATACACGTATACACTATAATACTATAATACATGTATACACTATAATACTATAATACATGTATATGCTATAATACTATAATACATGTATATACTATAATACTATAATACATGTATATACTATAATACTATAATACATGTATATACTATAATACTATAATACATGTACCGTATATCCTATAATACTATAATACATGTATATACTATAATACTATAATACACGTATACACTATAATACTATAATACATGTATACACTATAATACTATAATACATGTATATGCTATAATACTATAATACATGTATATACTATAATACATGTATATACTATATAGTATTATAGTATATACATGTATTATAGTATTATAGTATATACATGTATTATAGTATTATAGCGTATACATGTATTATAGTATTAATACATGTATATACTATAATACTATAATACATGTATATACTATAATACTATAATACATGTATATACTATAATACTATAATACATGTATATACTATAATACTATAATACATGTATATACTATAATACATGTATATGCTATAATACTATAATACATGTATATACTATAATACTATAATACACGTATACACTATAATACTATAATACATGTATACACTATAATACTATAATACATGTATATACTATAATACTATAATACTTGTATATACTATAATACTATAATACATGTATATACTATAATACTATAATACATGTATATATCTATAATACATGTATATACTATAATACATGTATATGCTATAATACTATAATACATATATATACTATAATACATGTATATACTATAATACATGTATATACTATAATACTATAATACTTGTATATGCTATAATACTATAATACATATATATACTATAATACATGTATATACTATAATACTATAATACATGTATATACTATAATACTATAATACATATATATACTATAATACATGTATATGCTATAATACTATAATACATATATATACTATAATACTTGTATATGCTATAATACTATAATACATATATATACTATAATACATGTATATACTATAATACTATAATACATATATATACTATAATACTTGTATATGCTATAATACTATAATACATATATATACTATAATACTTGTATATGCTATAATACTATAATACATATATATACTATAATACATGTATATGCTATAATACTATAATACATATATATACTATAATACATGTATATACTATAATACTTGTATATGCTATAATACTATAATACATATATATACTATAATACATGTATACGCTATAATACTATAATACATGTATATACTATAATACATGTATATCCTATAATATTATAATACATATATATACTATAATACATGTATACGCTATAATACTATAATACATGTATATACTATAATACTATAATACATGTATATACTATAATACTATAATACATGTATATACTATAATACAGACATTTAGTGTATTTTGTCCTGTTATTGTCGGTGTCCATACAACTTCTTATCCACATAGACACCTACAGTCACCGTCCTCTGATATATACACTATAATACATGTATATACTATAATACTATAATACATGTATATACTATAATACTATAATACATGTATATACTATAATACAATAATACATGTGTATATACTATAATACTACAATACATGTATATACTATAATACTATAATACATGTATATCCTATAATACTATAATACATGTATACACTATAATACTATAATACATGTATATACTATAATACTATAATACATGTATATACTATAATACTATAATACATGTATATGCTATAATACTATAATACATGTATATACTATAATACTATAATACATGTATATACTATAATACTACAATACATGTATATACTATAATACTACAATACATGTACATACTATAATACTATAATACATGTATATACTATTATACTATAATACATGTATATACTATAATACTATAATACATGTATATACTATAATACATGTATATACTATAATACTATAATACATGTATATACTATAATACATGTATATACTATAATACTATAATACATGTATATACTATAATACTATAATACATGTATATACTATAATACAGACATTTAGTGTATTTTGTCCTGTTATTGTCGGTGTCCATACATCTTCTTATCCACATAGACACCTACAGTCACCGTCCTCTGACATATACACTATAATACATGTACATACTATAATACTATAATACATGTATATACTATAATATATGTATATGCTATAATACTATAATACATGTATATGCTATAATACTATAATACATGTATATACTATAATACTATAATACATGTATATACTATAATACTATAATACACGTATATACTATAATACTATAATACATGTATATACTATAATACTTGTATATACTATAATACATGTATATACTATAATACTTGTATATACTATAATACTATAATACATGTATATACTATAATACATGTATATACTATAATACTATAATACATGTATATACTATAATACTATAATGCATGTATATACTATAATACTATAATACATGTATATACTATAATACTATAATACATATATATACTATAATACAGACATTTAGTGTATTTTGTCCTGTTATTGTCGGTGTCCATACAACTTCTTATCCACATAGACACCTACAGTCACCGTCCTCTGATATATACACTATAATACATGTATATACTATAATACTATAATACATGTATATACTATAATACTATAATACATGTATATACTATAATACTATAATACATGTGTATATACTATAATACTACAATACATGTATATACTATAATACTATAATACATGTATATACTATAATACTATAATACATGTATATACTATAATACTATAATACTTGTATATACTATAATACTATAATACATGTATATACTATAATACTATAATACATGTATATACTATAATACTATAATACATGTATATACTATAATACTATAATACATGTATATACTATAATACTATAATACATGTATATACTATAATACATGTATATACTATAATACTATAATACATGTATATACTATAATACTATAATACATGTATATACTATAATACAGACATTTAGTGTATTTTGTCCTGTTATTGTCGGTGTCCATACATCTTCTTATCCACATAGACACCTACAGTCACCGTCCTCTGACATATACACTATAATACATGTATATACTATAATACTATAATACATGTATATACTATAATATATGTATATGCTATAATACTATAATACATGTATATGCTATAATACTATAATACATGTATATACTATAATACTATAATACATGTATATACTATAATACTATAATACATGTATATACTATAATACTTGTATATACTATAATACATGTATATACTATAATACTTGTATATACTATAATACTATAATACATGTATATACTATAATACATGTATATACTATAATACTATAATACATGTATATACTATAATACTATAATACATGTATATACTATAATACAGGTATATACTATAATACTATAATACATGTATATACTATAATACTATAATACATGTATACACTATAATACTATAATACATGTATATACTATAATACAGACATTTAGTGTATTTTGTCCTGTTATTGTCGGTGTCCATACATCTTCTTATCCACATAGACACATACAGTCACCGTCCTCTGACATATACACTATAATACATGTATATACTATAATACTACAATACATGTATATACTATAATACTACAATACATGTATATACTATAATACATGTATATACTATAATACTATAATACATGTATATACTATAATACATGTATATACTATAATACTTGTATATACTATAATACATGTATATACTATAATACATGTATATACTATAATACTTGTATATACTATAATACTATAATACATGTATATACTATAATACTATAATACATGTATATACTATAATACTATAATACATGTATATACTATAATACTATAATACATGTATATACTATAATACTATAATACATGTATATACTATAATACTATAATACATGTATATACTATAATACTATAATACATGTATATACTATAATACATGTATATACTATAATACTATAATACATGTATATACTATAATACTATAATACATGTATATACTATAATACTATAATACATGTATATACTATAATACAGACATTTAGTGTATTTTGTCCTGTTATTGTCGGTGTCCATACATCTTCTTATCCACATAGACACCTACAGTCACCGTCCTCTGACATATACACTATAATACATGTATATACTATAATACTATAATACATGTATATACTATAATACTATAATACATGTATATACTATAATACAGACATTTAGTGTATTTTGTCCTGTTATTGTCGGTGTCCATACATCTTCTTATCCACATAGACACCTACAGTCACCGTCCTCTGATATATACACTATAATACATGTATATACTATAATACTATAATACATGTATATACCATAATACTATAATACATGTATATACTATAATACTATAATACATGTATATACTATAATACATGTATATACTATAATAATTGTATATACTATAATACTATAATACATGTATATACTATAATACTATAATACATGTATATACTATAATACTATAATACATGTATATACTATAATACTATAATACATGTATATACTATAATACTATAATACATGTATATACTATAATACTATAATACATGTATATACTATAATACTATAATACATGTATATACTATAATACTATAATACATGTATATACTATAATACTATAATACATGTATATACTATAATACTATAATACATGTATATACTATAATACTTTAATACATGTATATACTATAATACTATAATACATGTATATACTATAATACAGACATTTAGTGTATTTTGTCCTGTTATTGTCGGTGTCCATACATCTTCTTATCCACATCGACACCTACAGTCCCCCGTCCTCTGACATATACACTATAATACATGTATATACTATAATACTATAATACATGTATATACTATAATACTATAATACATGTATATACTATAATACATGTATATACTATATTACTATAATACATGTATACACTATAATACTTGTATATACTATAATACATGTATATACTATAATACATGTATATACTATAATACTTGTATATACTATAATACTATAATACATGTATATACTATAATACATGTATATACTATAATACTATAATACATGTATATACTATAATACTATAATACATGTATATACTATAATACTATAATACATATATATACTATAATACAGACATTTAGTGTATTTTGTCCTGTTATTGTCGGTGTCCATACATCTTCTTATCCACATAGACACCTACAGTCACCGTCCTCTGATATATACACTATAATACATGTATATACTATAATACTATAATACATGTATATACCATAATACTATAATACATGTATATACTATAATACTATAATACATGTATATACTATAATACATGTATATACTATAATAATTGTATATACTATAATACTATAATACATGTATATACTATAATACTATAATACATGTATATACTATAATACTATAATACATGTATATACTATAATACTATAATACATGTATATACTATAATACTATAATACATGTATATACTATAATACTATAATACATGTATATACTATAATACTATAATACATGTATATACTATAATACTATAATACATGTATATACTATAATACTATAATACATGTATATACTATAATACTATAATACATGTATATACTATAATACTTTAATACATGTATATACTATAATACTATAATACATGTATATACTATAATACAGACATTTAGTGTATTTTGTCCTGTTATTGTCGGTGTCCATACATCTTCTTATCCACATCGACACCTACAGTCCCCGTCCTCTGACATATACACTATAATACATGTATATACTATAATACTATAATACATGTATATACTATAATACTATAATACATGTATATACTATAATACATGTATATACTATATTACTATAATACATGTATACACTATAATACTTGTATATACTATAATACATGTATATACTATAATACATGTATATACTATAATACTTGTATATACTATAATACTATAATACATGTATATACTATAATACATGTATATACTATAATACTATAATACATGTATATACTATAATACTATAATACATGTATATACTATAATATTATAATACATATATATACTATAATACAGACATTTAGTGTATTTTGTCCTGTTATTGTCGGTGTCCATACATCTTCTTATCCACATAGACACCTACAGTCACCGTCCTCTGACATATACACTATAATACATGTATATACTATAATACATGTATATACTATAATACTATAATACATGTATACACTATAATACTATAATACATGTATATACTATAATACTATAATACATGTATATACTATAATACTATAATACATGTATATACTATAATACTATAATACATGTATATACTATAATACTATAATACATGTATATACTATAATACTTGTATATACTATAATACATGTATATACTATAATACATGTATATACTATAATACTTGTACATACTATAATACTATAATACATGTATATACTATAATACATGTATATACTATAATACTATAATACATGTATATACTATAATACTATAATACATGTATATACTATAATACTATAATACATATATATACTATAATACAGTTAGCGGAACGCTTAGTACCTGTGAACCCAGCAATCTCCAGCTGGTACTTGCTCCCCAAGGTTCATAAGTCCCGCACCCACCCCCCTGGGCGACCCATTGTCGCGGGGGTGGGTTCGGTGACTGAGTACCTTTCGAAATTTGTGGACTGGGTACTTAGACCACTTTTGAGTGAGATACCCTCGTATTTGAAAGACACGAGTGATGTCCTGAAATTTGTGGACGAATTCCATTGGACTGATGGTTTCTCTCTGGCTTCTATTGATGTAGAGGCGCTGTATACCCGGATACCTCATAGTGTGGGTATACGGGCCATCCATGATGTATTACTATACACAGATAAATCAGAAGATTTTGTGAAATTTATTTGCGAGGCCCTCGAATTTATCTTGGAGAATAACACCTTCCAATATGATAATCAGTTTTATAGGCAGTGTAAAGGAACGGCCATGGGGAGTCCTACCTCATGTTCATACGCAAATTTATTTCTGTCGATTTTTGAGAAAATGTATATCTATAATTCCAGTAACCCTTATGTAAAACACATTAAAGCCTATTGGAGATATATGGATGATGTCCTAATTGTGTGGGATGATACCAGAGAAAAGTTTGAGGACTTTGTTCAACATCTGAACTCAGTTAACACGATGAATATGATGTTCACAAGTGTCTTTGGAGGTGACAGCCTGGAGTTTTTGGATTTAAAGTTACTAGTCAGAGATGGGGAATTGGTCACACAAGGCTTTAGGAAAGAGGTGGCGAAGAATGCGATTTTACACTATGATAGTTCGCACCCATTGCAAGTGAAAGATGGAATTCCATATAGTCAATTCCTGAGACTTAGAAGAAATAATAGTGACCTTCAGGACTTTGAAAAACAAGCAAGTGATTTAGCCTCGAGGTTGTCAAGGAGGGGTTACCCTGATAAAGTGATCCGAAAAGGGTATGAGAGAGCTTACCCCCTGGATAGGAGGAAACTATTGTATAGGAACAGACAACAGAAGGATGCTCCTCAGAAGGAGAATAAACGTTATGTGTTTTCCTTCAAAAATGGCCCTATGAATGAAATAATAAGATCTACATTATATAAGAACTGGTATCTCCTGGCCTCGGACCCTGATATTACAGAATGTTCTGAAAATAAACCTATAGTAACCTTTAAAAAGAATCGGACTATCCATGATTTAATTAAGAAAAAGAAAAATGAATATAGTGTGCAAGAGAAGAAACAAGAAAATTGGCTTACAAAAAATTTTCCATATGGTAATAAGAAATGTGGCTCATGTACCTTCTGCAAGTATAATGTTAATTCTACTGGAGGTACATTAGGAGGTATTGATTTCTTTGTTAAAGAATTAATTACCTGTCGCAGCTCCTTTGTTGTGTACTTCATGATATGTGAATGTAGAATGTTTTACATTGGTAAGACGGAACGCCAATTGAGAGTGCGGTTCCGCGAACATCTTTATTCGGTGAGGAAAGGAGGAGGATCCCCTCGTTTTGTTAAGCACATGCAAGAAGTACACAAGGGAGACTGCGAAAATTTGAAGTTCGGTGGCCTGGTGCGCATCAATACTAGGCAGGGCAATGTAGATAGGAGACGGGCTTTACTGCGAGCTGAGGCTCATTGGATTCTCACTTTGGATGCGCAGGGCCCAATGGGGCTTAATGATAGATTGGATCTATCTCCATTTTTATAATTTTAAGGTATCTCATTAAAAGTAGTGTTCTAATAATATATATGGTAATAGGTTTAGGTTAATTTTTCTCATTATTTCCTTACCTGTGGGTTTGTGGCATACGTCATCCTGATCACATGATCCCAGCAGGTGCACTATTTTAGGTTGCACAGCGCGATGACGTGAATGAGGCCGGATGAAGCGCATAGTGATTGCGTGAAACCGCCGGCAGTCGCCTTCTCTGAGCGCTCCACTTCTGATATGCCCGATCTTGGATTGTAGGCACCGTTTGAGTGAGGCCGGAATTGCGGTACCCTTGCGGTGAGTGCAGGTGTGGTTTTTTTTCTATATTTGCACTATAATACATGTATATACTATAATACTATAATACATGTATATACTATAATACTATAATACATGTATATACTATAATACTATAATACATGTATATACTATAATACTATAATACATGTATATACTATAATACTATAATACGTGTATATACTATAATACTATAATACATGTATATGCTATAATACTATAATACATGGATATACTATAATACTATAATACATGTATATACTATAATACTATAATACATGTATATACTATAATACTATAATACATGTATATACTATAATACTATAATACATGTATATACTATAATACTATAATACATGTATATACTATAATACTATAATACATGTATATACTATAATACATGTATATACTATAATACTATAATACATGTGTATACTATAATACTATAATACATGTATATACTATAATACTATAATACATGTATATACTATAATACTATAATACATGTATATACTATAATACATGTATATACTATAATACTATAATACATGTGTATACTATAATACTATAATACATGTATATACTATAATACTATAATACATGTATATACTATAATACATGTATATACTATAAAACTATAATACATGTATATGCTATAATACTATAATACATGTATATACTATAATACATGTATATACTATAATACTATAATACATGTATATACTATAATACTATAATACATGTATATACTATAATACTATAATACATGTATATACTATAATACCATAATACATGTATATGCTATAATACTATAATACATGTATATACTATAATACTATAATACAATACATGTATATACTATAATACTATAATACATGTATATACTATAATACTATAATACATGTATATACTATAATACTATAATATATGTATATACCATAATACTATAATACATGTATATACTATAATACAGACATTTAGTGTATTTGTCCTGTTATTGTCGGTGTCCATACATCTTCTTATCCACATAGACACCTACAGTCACCGTCCTCTGATATATACACTATAATACATGTATATACTATAATACTATAATACATGTATATACTATAATACCATAATACATGTATATACTATAATACCATAATACATGTATATACTTTAATACCATAATACATGTATATACTATAATACTATAATACATGTATATACTATAATACCATAATATATGTATATACTATAATACTATAATACATGTATATGCTATAATACTATAATACATGTATATACTATAATACTATAATACATGTATATACTATAATACTATAATACATGTATATGCTATAATACTATAATACATGTATATACTATAATACTATAATACATGTATATACTATAATACTATAATACATGTATATACTATAATACTATAATACATGTATATACTATAATACTATAATACATGTATATACTATAATACTATAATACATGTATATACTATAATACTATAATACATGTATATACTATAATGCTATAATACATGTATATACTATAATACTATAATACATGTATATACTATAATACTATAATACATGTATATACTATAATACTATAATACATGTATATACTATAATGCTATAATACATGTATATACTATAATACTATAATACATGTATATACTATAATACTATAATACATGTATATACTATAATAATATAATACATGTATATACTATAATACTATAATACATGTATATACTATAATACTATAATACATGTATATACTATAATACTATAATACATGTATATACTATAATACTATAATACATGTATATACTATAATACTATAATACATGTATATACTATAATACTATAATACATGTATACACTATAATACTATAATACATGTATATACTATAATACATGTATATACTATAATACTATAATACATGTATATACTATAATACTATAATACATGTATATACTATAATACTATAATACATGTATATACTATAATACTATAATACATGTATATACTATAATACTATAATACATGTATACACTATAATACTATAATACATGTATATACTATAATACATGTATATACTATAATACTATAATACATGTATATACTATAATACTATAATACTATAATACATGTATATGCTATAATACTATAATACATGTATATGCTATAATACTATAATACATGTACATGCTATAATACTATAATACATGTATATACTATAATACATGTATATGCTATAATACTATAATACATGTATATACTATAATACTATAATACATGTATATACTATAATACTATAATACATGTATATGCTATAATACTATAATACATGTATATACTATAATACTATAATACATGTATATACTATAATACATGTATATGCTATAATACTATAATACATGTATATACTATAATACTATAATACATGTATATACTATAATACTATAATACATGTATATCCTATAATACTATAATACATGTATATACTATAATACTATAATACATGTATATACTATAATACTATAATACATGTATATACTATAATACTATAATAC